>NC_138345.1:34297386-34379886 GCF_046562875.1 Panthera onca
TAAACATTTCTATAATTTTAGTTCTAAAGACGTGTTTCCTTAGCCCTTTGTCAAGTCTAACTTCTTACCATCAAGTAATTTACAGTTTAGCAAACACAGTAAGAGGCCTAGAGGGCTGAGGAAACAGAGCAGACAGGGTTACATATTCATCAAAGCATACATACCTGCTTTAAATGGATTTCGCTGTTTGAAAACATTTTATTTCTAGTAGTTATTTTCTCTGATGTTTATCCTTTTTCCTTGCCTGCCCTGATGTTTAAGAGCACAAGCTTTGGAATTCCTGTGAGATTTGAATTTCTGTTTCCCGGTATCAGCTATTCGGTGGGCAAATATTTTAAGCACTTTGAACCTTCTGTTTCCTATAAAACAGTCAGGTTTAAGAGGGCAGTTAGGTTAGAGGCAGTCAGGTTCAAGTGGGCAGATATGTCCTTCCAAAATACTGATAATAAAATGTAAACTGACATGTGAACTGCAGTAATTTACACATCTCTCCTTCGAAAAGCTGCTTGGGGAGCCAGATGATAATCAGAAGGTTGGAATTTATTTATTTTTTAAATGTTTATTTATTTTGAGAGAGAGAGAGAATCCCAAGCGGGCTCCGTACTTTCAGTGCAGAGCCTGATGTGGGGCTCCATCTCACAAACTGTGAGCCAATATCAAGAGTTGGACACTTAACCAACTGAGCCACCCAGGTGCCCCAGAAAGTTTGAATTTAGTATCAAAGAGTGTCACTAAGATATTAGTGGTTTGTACCATTGTTGATCATAATTTGCCTCTTTCACCTATGATGACATATCTTTTAAGTTATGGGAATACTCAAGGGACAGTATAATTTATGTCAGTCAGGTTTCAGCCTTCTTAGCTAGAGTTTGGGTTTATTCTGGCTTCCCTGCCTCCTTGATTGCAGTTTTAGATGGTGTTAAAAGTCCTCACTTAACCTATTTCCAGATTTTTCATAGTGGGCTACTTTTACAGATGGCTAGTATTGCTCTTTACAAGTCATCTTTATTTAATTTTATTCTCTTACAGCAAACCTATCTCCATACTCCACTCCTCTTTGCTTGACCATAGTTGATTGGTCAATTCCAGCCCAGAGAAAAATGCTTGAGGGATTCCACGATGAGGAGGGGCTACAGTTTCTTTCAGCCAAATGTCTTACAGAGTATATGCTTTAAATCCTTGTGCTCATAAGCTTCCTAGATTGTGCGAAGCCTTAAATGACTTCTTAACCAGACTGTTCGGATTGAAGTGATAATACTTCTCGGGTTTAGGTTGTTCTGATGGACACTTAAAATTAGAGGTTGAGGGGCGCCTGGGTGGCTCAGTCGGTTAAGCATCAGACGTCAGCTCAGGTCATGATCTCACAGTCTGTGAGTTCGAGCCCCACATCAGGCTCTGTGCTGACAGCTTAGAGCCTGGAGCCTGCTTCAGATGCTGTGTCTCCCTCTCTCTCTGCCTCTCCCCTGCTCATGTTCTGTCTCTCTCTGTCTCAAAAATAAATAAAAACATTAAAAATAAGTTAAAAAATTAAAGGTTGATTTTTGAGCACCTCTTAATAGTTTCACTATGTTTACATAGAAATTTTAATTCTAAAAAAAAAAAAGGAAGAAATTTTAATTGTTTTGTCAGGGCATCATATTCCACCCAGTTTCTTTAACCCCCCCACCAACCCCTCATAAATTGATCCACCTTTTTCTTTCTTTCTTTTTTTTTTTTTCTCTTTTTAAATCTGTGCTCTTCCTCCTTTGAACTTAAAGAATGTTTTTCACATTACTGCTGTCATCATGTGTTTCAGTGTCTGGACTAACTCAAAATTATAACCTTGTCTTCAGACTCCAGGTCTTTGTGAGGAGATGGATTACTGTTTAAATATTTCTTGCTCTGAGGGTTTAGTCTGCTTTGTGTAGAATATATTTGAAATTGACTGTTGCTGTGGGGGAGATTTTGAGGGTTTACTTTCTCTTGAGCCCTCAGGGACTAGAAAAGTCATTTTTGTTGGTTATTTTATTTGGCTTTGTTTTTTGTTTTTGTTTTTATTTGATTTTTGGTTTCAGGAGAATTTAGTGATTCATCACTTACATATAACACCCAGTGCTCATCACAAGTGCCCTCCTTAATACCCATCACCCATTTAACCCATCCCCCTGCCCACTTCCCTCCATCAGCCCTCAGTTTGTTCACTAAACTAAGAATCTCTTATGGAGGGACTAGAAAAATCTTAAAAGCTAATCACACTCAGTGTATTGAAAAGGGTAATAGTCTTACAGTTTCTTTAGTAGATTCCTTTATTAGTGGTTATCCATAGAAATACCTCTGTCAGATAAATGCTTTAAAGCAAAAGCTAGCTGATGTTCTGTAACAAATGGAAATAAAGCCAATCTGATACAACCACTGAGATAATACCACCATGGGGAAAATGTGAAAAAGAAAGTGACTATCGTCTAATAATTACATACTTAGAAGAAGAAGGAAAAGGATTGTCCTTTTTGACATTTTGTTGTTAACTTTTCTTTTTTTAAGATTTTATTTTTAATCTGTATACCCAATGTGGGGTTCAAAGTCACAACCTTAGATCAAGAGTTGCATGTTTCACTGATTGAGTCAGCTGGGTGCCCTTGTTAATTTAAATGTTATTTGTTTTTCATCATTAAAACAAAATAGGGGGGCATCTGGGTGGCTCAGTCAGTTAAGCGTCTGACTCTTGACTTCAGCTCGGGTCATGAGCTCATGGTTTGTGAGTTCAAGCCCCACACTGGGCTCTGCGCTGATAGTGCAGAACCTGCTTGGGATTCTCTCTCTCCCCCTTTCTCTGCTCCTCCCATGTACTCTCTCTCAAAATAAATTTTAAAAAATAAACAACAACAACAACAACAAAACAGCCAAAATGGGAGCTTACTGAATGGGAGAAGATATTTGCAAGTAATACATTCAATAAAGGGTAAATATAAAAACATATATAAACAACTTCTACACCTAAACACCACACCACCTCCCTGAAACAATCTGGCTAAAAAGTGGGTGGAGGACCTAAATAGACATTTTTAAAATGGTGTTCGATATCAGTAATCATCAGGGAAATGTAAATCAAAACCACAGTATCAGCTCATACCTTTCAGAATGGCTACTGTCAAAAAGATAAGGGGCGCCTGGCTGGCTCAGTCGGTTGGGCGTCCGACTTCGGCTCAGGTCATGATCTCCCGGTTCGTGAGTTTGAGCCCCGCATCGGGCTCTGTGCTGGCAGCTCAGAGCCTGGAGCCTGTTTCAGATTCTGTGTCTCCCTCTCTCTGACCCTCCCCCGTTCATGCTCTGTCTCTCTCTGTCTCAAAAATGAATAAACGTTAAAAAAAAAAAAAAAAAAGATAAGAAATAAGTGTTGGCAAGGGTGTGGAGAAAAGGGAACCTTCATGCACTGTTGGTAGGAGTGTAAACTGGTGCAGCCATTCTGGAAAACAGTATGGAGGTTCCTCAAAAAATTAAAAATAGAAATACCATATGATCCAGGGATGCCTGGCTGGCTCGGTTGGTAGAGCATGTGACTTCTGATCTCAGTGTCATGAGTTCAAGCCCCTTATCGGGTGTAGAGATTAAAAAATAATAAAAATATCTTTTTAAAAGGAGAAATACCATATGATCCAGCAATTCTCCTACAGGGTATTTACCCTGTAAATGGAAACACTAATCAAAGAAAATGGAAACAAAGAAAATGGAAACACTAATCAAAAAGATATATGCAGCCCTACTATAGCATTATTTACAATAGCCAAGACAAATGTCCCAAATGTCCATTGATAGATGAATAGATAAAGAAGGGGGTATATATACACAGTGGAATATTACTCAACCATAAAGAGAGAAATCTTAACTATTTGTGACAACGTAGATGGATAAAAGACTGTTGTGCCAAGTGAAATGAGTCTGAGAAAGACAGGCACCATATGATTCTGCTTATATGTGGAATTTGAAAAACAAGTGAACAAACAGACTCAGATACAGAGAACAAACTGGTGGTTGCTAGAAGGGAGGGTGTTGGGTGAGGTGAAGGGGATTAAGAGGTACAGATAAAAGTCAAGTCATGGAGATGAAAAGTACAGCGTAGGAAATATAGTCAATAATGTAATGTCATAAGGTAACAGATGGTGACTTACGGTGGTGAACACTGAGTAGTGGGTAGAATTGTCCAGTTACTAGGTAGCACACCTGAAAGGAATATAACATTGTATGTCAACTGTACTTCAGTAACAAAAAAAAGTACTTGATTTTGCTTAGGTAAATTTAGCAAAGCATGCCTGTTAACTTGTTTCAGGCTTCAAACTATACTATTTTGCTGTTACTTGGGCCCATCTCTCAATAGGGCCTTGTTGGGAAAGGACTCCTACTTTGGGTCATAAGCAGGGAAACAGTAAAAGAACTTTCTATCCTTTTCTGATTTATTAACAAACTAGAATCTTGCAAACTCCTCTGAGAATTTTAACTACTTTTTCAGTTTTGTGGAGAATGTAATAAAAGAGTGATTTTTTTTCTTTTAGGGAAAAAAACTTAATTAGTATATTAAAACTGCATTTTAAAGTTTAAAACAATTATAATACTCCTATCTTCCATTTAACAAGTGGTATAATCTAGTTAAAATATAATTATGCTGGGGTTCCTGAGTGGCTCAGGCGGTTGAGCATCTGATTCTTGGTTTTAGCTCAGGTCATGATCTCACATTTTAGGGGGTCGAGCCCCGCCTCTGGCTCTGTGCTGACAGAAGACTGCTTGGGATTTTTCTCTCCCTCTCTCTACTCCTCCCCCATGTGTGTGAGCACGTTCTCTCTCTCTCTCTCTCTCTCTCTCTCTCTCTCTCAAAATAAATAAACTTAAAAAATATATATATATGATAATTAAAAGTGGGGGCGCCTGGGTGGCTCAGTCAATTAACTGTCTGACTTCGGCTCAGGTCATGATCTCATGGTTTGTGAGTTCAAGCCCTGTATTGGGCACCAGGCTAACAGTGTAGAGCCTGCTTGGGATTCTTTCTCTCTGCCCTTCCCACTTGCGTTCTCTCTGTCTTTCTCTCTCTCTCAAAATTAATAATTTTTAAAAATATAAGTCGGGCACCTAGGTGGTTCAGTTGGTTAAGCATCCAACTTTGGCTCAGGTCATGATCTCGCAATTCACGAGTTCAAGCCCTATGTTGGGCTCTGTGCTGACAGCTCAGAGCCTGGAGCCTGCTTCAGATTCTGTGTCTTCCTCTCTGCCCCTTTCCTGCTCACACTCTGTCTCTCTCAAAAATAAACATTAAAATATGTGTATGTGTATATATATATATACATATATACGTATGTATATATGTATGTATGCGTATATATGTGTATATATACATACACACATGTCTATATGTATGTATGTGTATACATGTATGTACACATGTATATATGTGTATATCCATACATATACACATGTGTATACACATATATACGTACATACATATAGACATGTGTATATATGTGTGTATATACACATATACATATATATACATATATATGTAAATATATATATACACACATATACACACATACACAGTTATAAGTGAAAAGTATGAATCATTCACCAGTGAATGGCATTTGGTCATGTTTGGTTTGGGGACAGAGTATATATTGTAACATAGACTGAAATACAAGAATAGGTAAACTATGTTCATGTTAAAAGTTTCTAAAGGAGACAAACTGCAGTCATCACTTGATGTTTGGAATCCTTGCATTTTGGATCAACCCATTTATTTTCATAATTTGGGGAGGAAAGCGCTCTAGTAACAACATAAGAGCATTTGGGCAGCTTTTTAACAAGCATTTCTTTGCAAATAACTCACTGTACGTGTGGTTAGTCTTTGTTTTCAGATAAACAAAGTCAGCTTGGATATACTACCACTGTATTTTTGTTTTCCCTTAGTTCTGGATGTTCTAGAGACATTGTAATCAGTATAAGGTTTTTTGTACAGATGTTGAATTCAGTGAAGATAATCTTAAGGTGTATAATAATATGTGAATTAGAATTTTTTTCAACTATTTTATTTGCTTTTGAAAAAGAAATTTTAAGCAGTTCGCATTATAAACTCTAATGACATGGATTCTCAGAACACCTTCATGAAATTTTTGGGGGTGTCCAGCCACAAATTAGAAATCTTCTACAGTGAGGCACCTGAATGGCTTGACCGTTCGACTTTGGTTCAGGTCATGATCTCATGGCTCGTGAGTTCGAGCCCCACGTCAGGCTCTGTGCCGACAGCTCAGAACCTGGAGCCTGCTTCAGATTCTGTGTCTCCTTCTCGCTATGCCCCTCCTCTGCTCACGCTATCTCTCTCAAAAATAAACATTAAAAAAACAAAAAGAAGAAATCTTCAGAAACCAATTTTGTACTGTATATTGACTAAAATGAAAAAAAATCTTCCACAGTAGTGCATGCTCGTATTGTTTAGTTTTTCATTTGTTAGTATGTTAGAAACAGTCTTCATATGAAAGCATGTATGTGTTTGAACTTTGATTAGTTGTCTGTCAAAATTGACTGAAAATTGCTTGCAAAGTTAGTCTGTACAGGTGAAGGGCCACCATTCTTCTTCTTAAAAAAAAATTTTTTTTTAACATTTATTCATTTTTGAGAGACAGAGCACCAGCAGGGAAGGAACAGAAAGAGAGGGAGACACAGGATCTGAAGCAGGCTCCAGGCTCTGAGCTGTCAGCACAGAGCCCGACGCGGGAGGCTCGAGCCCATGAACCGTGAGCTCATGAGCCACGCCAGTCTTCTGAGAAGACACCTAACCAACTGAGCCACCCAGGCTCATACCATGATAAGATTGAAGTGGTGCTATTGAAGTCTTTGAATTTATTTTACTTTCTATTAAAAGCTTTTTTTAAATTGGCACTAAAGTGAATACTTCTGATTTTTTTTTTAAATAAATCTTGGTGTATTTGCACTTAGTGAATGTCAAATGAAAGAAATGTTTGCTTGAAATTAGATGTGTGATTTGAATGTTAGACCGAATGCCCTCACCTAGGCGCCCATTGTGGAGCAAGAGCTCACTGCAGGTGTCCTGCATGGCAGTGGTTCTCAGAGGGGTAGGGATGAAGGGTGACTCTCAGAACAAAGGGCTTTTCAACATAGAGGGTCACTTCCTCCCCTCCACCCTCTCTCCCCAAACTCTGGTCTCTAGGTGAGCATGTGTCTCTCCTTCCTCCTTAAAACACCAAAAAACATAACTTTCCAAGGATTATACTAACTAAAATAGACTGTGTTGGAGAATTTAAGAGGCATTATCTCTGCCTTTTAAAAGACGAGACTCCGTTTTTTGCCAGTAAGCCAATAAATGCTTGTTACTTAATGAATGATTTCCAATGTGTTCTCTTTATGTTTCCTAATAATCCCTTTTAATTTTTATTTTAGTTACTTTTATTATAGAAGTCAATGTTTATTATAGAAAATACAGGGGCACCTGGGTGGCTCAGTTAGTTAAGCATCCGACTCTTGGTTTCAGCTCAGGTCATGATCTCATGGTTTGTGAATTCAAGCCCCTCAATGGGCTCTGTATTGACAGTGTGGAGCCTGCTTAGGATTCTCTCTCTGTCCCTCTCTCTCTGCCCCTCCTCTGCTCTTTCTCTCTCTGTCTCTCAAAAATAAGTAAATAAAAACTTAGAAAATACAAACTAGCATAAAGAACATTGAAATCATTGGTGGGTGAGGGGATGGGTTAAGTAGGTGATAGGAATTAAGGAGGGCACTTCTGATGAGCACCAGGTGTTATACGGACATGTTGAATCACTATATTGTACACCTGAAACTTATTATACTGTATGTTAACTAACTGGAATTTAAATAAACACTTAAAAAAGAAAATTGAAATCATTGCTAACCTAGCCTCCCAGAGGTAAACATTGTTGACGCTTTGCTATCTATCCAGATATTATTTGTGTTTTTCCTAATAAAAAATATAATCCTATTGCACAATTGTCCTAATAGCTTGCTTTTAAAATATTTACCATGTAGCTCTTTCTATGTTAGTTTTGTAGATTTCTGAATTGATTGATAATCTGGGCTATTCTGCTTGATTGTGAACTCCCTAGGAGTTATCGATGATTCTTCATGCTTCCTTGTATTGACGTATAGGACTTGGTACAACATCTGGTTTATCATCTGTCTTGGAGTGTGTTTTGAATGAAAACAGTAATATAATGTGAAGCAATTGGGTGTGAGCCAGGACCATCCTCACGGTGGGTTCTGAGCTGATGACCCAGAAACTTATTCTTCTCTGCTCTTTGTAGGACCTACTAAATGAAGCAAAACAAAGACTCAGCAAAGTGGTAAAAGATACAACTAGGTACCAGGTGCTGCTGGATGGTCTGGTGCTCCAGGTAACTTTATAGGTTATCAATAAGATGTGTTAAGAGACCAGCTCTGTTTTTTCCTGTTTTGTCATCTCAGCTTTCTTCCTTTCGCTCTTTTCCTTGTCTAATAGACAAATGCATGGGAGGACAGTAAAGTCTGGTGGTTAAGACTTCCAGATTTTACCACTCTTTTATATAGTCTTACTAGTCCTTTAGAACTCAAAGGTCAAATATGCTTGCAACCTCCGGCCTTAAACTTCCTTAATTTGATTGCACCACTAAAATACTTGTTTTAAATTATGAGGCTCAGACCAGAGACAGTATGCATCTTAAATGTTTGCTGCTTGTTTGTGAATTCTTATTTTACTTACGTTAATTACAATAACATTTGACCTCTGCCTAGTTGATGTAAGAGAAGATTCCCGTATAAATTTTGTTTCTACCACTGGAGTGTTGGGTGTATTTGTCTGGTTTGTGATATCAAAAGCTTTTTACCACGTTCTCATACTGTGTGTTCTGTCTTTTTCCAAATTACATGAAAGAATTATAAAAATATTGTTTGGTATTGGGTTTTATGAATTGCATTTCCTACTAATTGAATCTGTGTTTTAAAGGGTTTGTACCAATTGTTGGAGCCGCGAATGATTGTTCGTTGCAGGAAACAGGATTTCCCTCTGGTAAAGGTAAAGAGCTTAAAGAAGACATCTATTTTTTTTTTTTTTTTTAATACATTGAAATGTTAGAGATTATATTGCATGCTTTAAATAGATGATAGCTCAACCATGTAAATTAGGGGTATCTTAACACATTATGGACATTAAGTGTACCTAAGCCTCTGATTTCTTTTCGTAAAGAGGTCAAGTTGCCCCATCTGAGTTAGTACCCTCTTCCCTTTCTGGGAACATTGTAGTACCATAATCTTCTGAAAGTTCAGCAATAAAAACAGTCCATACTGGATTGGAACAAAGATGGGCAGACAGTACCATCTAAAAGAGGCACACTACTCCCAGACTAGCAAAGTTTGGCTGTAACCCAGTGTATTCCTATACTTGAAGTAATAATGTGGGTACCAGAAAAAAAGGTTGGTCAGCAGTGAAAACATAGCTGCAGGCCCAGAGGCAAATACTAAGTTGTTCCTCCATGTCCTGTCCAACGGAGAATATGCCCCAGTGTGAGGGGTGACTGCTGGCACCATGGCAGGTACATACAGGCTGTAGCATTAGAAGGATGCTCTAGACCAAAGGACCTTGAATCAGAATGAGCTCTCCTAGCTCTGATTCTGTGTCATTGTGTTGCTCTTCAGATTAAAATTCTTTCATGTGGGGTGCTGGCTCAGTCAGAAGAGCATGTGGCTCTTGATCTTGGGATTGTGAGTTCGAACCCCATGTTGGGTGTAGAGGTTACTTAAATAAAACTTTAAAAAATAAAATATTTCCATGCCGTTTGCTTTCAGGAAAGGATTGAGTGCTTGATCCCTTAGCAATTATATTTATTTTGTTTGTTTTTTTGTTTTGTTTTGTTTTTGAGAGAGAGGGAGAGAGAGAAGTGGGGCTCACCCAAAACAGGGCTTGAGTTCACCAGATGTGGGGCTTAAAATCACAAACCACAAGATCATGACCTGAGCCAGAGTCCAAAGCTTAACCGACTGAGCCACACAGCCTCCCCTAGCTAACATTTCCTTAGCAATTATATTTCTTATTGTAAATTAGTACACTTAATAGTACATAATATATTTGCATTCTTACTATAATTTGTTTCTCAAGCAACTTGTCTTCTAGGAAATAAAAAGTGCCAGCTGGAGAACACAGGTGTTGATTCCTCTCACTCTCCACTATAAATTAATTAAGTGTGATTCTAGGGGCACCTGGGTGGCTCAGTCAGTAAGCGTCTGACTCTTGATTTTGGCTCAGGTCAAGATCCAAGGGTTGTGGGATTGAGCTCTGAGTCAGGTCCACGCTCAGCGTGTGGTTAATATAGTCTCTCTCTCTCTCTCTCTCTCTCTCTCTCTCTCTCTCTCTCTCTGCGCTTCCCTACCCCCCTGCTTGCACGCTCACATGCTCTTTCTCTAAAATAAAAAAAATAAATTGTGATTCTAGTTTATAAATCATCCCAGTAACCTGAACTCATGTTTGTGCTGACAGCCTCATGTATGAACTTGTAAAACAGAAAGCTAGACATACTGGAGAGTTTGCCAGGGTGATAAGCATTCTATGGAGGCAGGTCTGAGCTTCCAACTAAAGTTCCTTTTAGAAAATGTTATTTACATGTCTACTCCCGCAGAATGTTATTTAGATAGGACTTTCCACTAATTACATTTTATCACCCTAATTGCAGTATAGCATTTTTTTCCTCCTGATGTGCTCATTTGTTTTTAAAATTATAAAATGTACTTGGTATAAAATTAGCATTCTAACTGTACAGTGGCCTTAAGTACGTGTACACTGTTGTGCAGTCATCACCCCATCACCCCATCACCCCATCCCTCTCTGGAACATTTTCATTTTCCCAAACAAATTCTGTCCCCATTAAGCACTGACTCCCCCATTCCCCTAACTGCAATCCCTGGTAGCCACCATTCTACTTTCTGTCTCTCTGAATTTGACTACACTGTGTACCTCTTACTGGTAGAATCATACAGTATTTGTCCTTTTGTGAGGTTTTTGAGGTTCGTCATGTGGTAGTATGTGTCAGAATTTCCTCCCCCCCCCCACCTCCCTTTTTTTTCTAATGTTTATTTGCTTTGAGAGAGGAGGGGAGGGAGAGCATGAGCAGGAGAGTGGCAGAGAGAGGGGGAGACAAAGAATCCCAAGCAGGCTCCACGCTGTCAGCACAGACCCCAACTCAGGGCTGGAACTCAGGAACCATGAGATCATGATCTGAGCTGAAATCAAGAGTTGGACATTCAACCATCTGAGCCACCAAGGCATCCCAAATTTCCTTCCTTTTTAAGGCTGAATTATATGCATATATCACATTTTGTGATGCATGTTTATCCATGCATCTGTTAGACACTTGGGTTGTTTCTACCTACCTTTTGGCAATTGAATAATGCTGCTGTGAACGTGGTTGTATTAATACCTGTTCAAGTGTCTCCTTTCACTTTTGGATATATACTCAGAGATAGAATTGCTGGATCATATGGTAATTCAGAGTTTAATTTTTTTTTGAGGAACTGCCATACCATTTTCCACAGCAGCTGCACCATTTATGTTCCCACCAGCAGTGCATCTATTCTTTTACTGGATAAATAGGAATACCCTTGCTTGTATAGTTGGCTGATTTTTTTTTGATACCTGTTGCTGAGTCTCTACTAAAACCTCTTGTTTTCTGTTTTTCAGGCTGCAGTGCAAAAAGCGATTCCTATGTACAAAATTGCCACCAAAAAAGATGTTGATGTCCAAATTGATCAGGAGGCCTATCTGCCTGAGGAAATGTAAGGAGTATTCTGCTTTTAACATCTAAGCTTCTTTCACTATGAGAATGGCTTCTGTGCTGAGTCTTTTTTAAAGTTTTCTCCAAGGCACTCTTTACTACAAGAATGGAGGTGTGGTGGTGTTCCACTTGTAATTATTGCTGGTTTTTTTTTTTCCTGTCACTACTGTGTTGTTCCCTCTTGTTAAACAGCTGGACATACTCTAAACATCCTGCTTCCTATGGGCACTTAGTTTATTCTGCAGAGAGGTAGCACTAATTCTTTACCCAGAACTCAAAGCTGGGTCCACATCTCTGTATCAGATGCTAAGGAAGAGAATTGTTACCTCTAAGTTTCTTGGAAATAAGGAAAGTAATCCCATATAATAGTGACTACTGTATAGACTAATAGAACTTTCTAATAGTTAGGTTCCTTAGATATAGAATTGCAAATACCAGTGGTACTTCTGCTGTGAGGAAATGACAGGACATTTCTTCAGCATCCCTAATAAGCTTGGTGCAATTGGGATAGGCAACAGGAACTCCTGACAAGGTCAGCCAAGGTCATTTCCTTGATTGCGCCTGTGTGTCTGATGCTGCATAGGCACACATTGACTAACATTGCAGAAAGTCCTTGAGACATGTGAACCTAGTCGAAAGAGCACCAGATGTAGGTTTGAGTCCCAAGTCAGCCTTTTGTTAGCTATGGGACCTGGAGACTGATTGCCATCATTTGTAAAATAGGGTCAATGCTTTTAGCTTTTTTGTTTCATGAACTGAGGAAAAGAGATGAGATAGTACATGTGAAAATGCTTTATATACCGAGGTGTATAAGCTGGTGACAAAAGCTTCAGTATTGTCAGATTTAGGCTTGATTCTCCACTCTGCCACATACTAGCTAGGTACTCTTGGACTAGTTACTTAATCTCACGGAGACTTATTTCCTCACCTCTAAATTGGAATGAATTCTTGCCTCACAGAATTCTTGGAAGCTTAAATGAGATAATGTCCATACAGCACTTAATGCAATGCCTGGTACATGCAATATACATAGTTATTCAACTGGCAGATGATCATTGTTATGGAGATTAAGCAGACAGGACATAAGACACTTGGTTCAGAGCCTGGTAAATAATGGGTTTCAGTCCTGAAACCTTTGGGGGCCAGATGTTTTGAATATGCGTTTAGAAAAGCAATAAAGTGCATATGCTACACATTACATAATATCTCCAACAGGGTCTGAGGCATCACACCTGTGATCAAATACATTAATATTTCTGAATGGGAAACTAGGAATATTCACACTACAAGGGATAAATACATAAAGATTCACTAAGTCATCTGCTGCCAAGAACTACAGTTCAGCTTGTGGAGACACACAAATTAGACTTCTGTTCTGACAGCTTTTTGAATTTCAGAAATGTAGATAAGGAACTGCAGACTTACTCTAGTGCTAATTAAAAGTAGAATTTTAAATATTGTTGTTTTATTCAATCAGTTCATTCTATTGAATCTCTTTAAACCTGTTTTCCTGTTTGTAAAATGGTGAGGATACCAAGACACTGGTGGGGTTGCTGTGAAGACAGAAGTTGTGGGCAGCCCTCGGCTTTCCATTCTATGAGTGCCTGGCACACAGTCGATATTCTCAGACAGTGGTGGTCTTCCTCCTTACTCCCTCTGTGAGGACAAAGTATTCTCTCACAGACATTGGGGTCAGGATTTCGGCAAAGAACCAACCATGTCCTTATGAAGGATATAGTCTGTTTAGAGAAACCAAAGGTAGATTAAACAAAGAAATGCCAGGGGGAGGGAGGACAGAGTAAGAAAATTTGCAAAACCTTTTCCCAGGCTTTGTCATATAGCTTCCTCATTTAATAAAATTATTTCATAAAACTCTAATGTAGTAAAAGAATGTCATTCCCGGGGAGCTCCTTTTAAGAGTTGGCCTATTATATGCCTTAAGCCTCTAAGTGCTAGAAACTTCAGAAATGACAGAAGTGAGGTGTGGCTTGGGGCACCTGGCTGGCTTAGTCAGAGGAGCATGTGACTCTTGATCTTGGGTTTGTGGGTTCGAGCCCCATGTTGGAGAGATTACTAAACAAGAGTAAACAAAAATTGGGGCACCTGGGTGGCTCAGTCAGTTAAGCGTCAGACTCTTGATTTTGGCTCAGATCATGATCTCACAGTCATGAGATGGAGCCCCTTATACCCAGTGTGGAGCCTGCTTGAGATTCTCTCTCTCTGCCCCTCCCCTGCTCATACTCCCTCATTCTCTCTCTCAGTAAATAAATAAACTTAAAAAAAAAGATTACTAAACAAAAATAAACACAAAGCAAGAAGAAGAAATGAGTTGTGTCTAGAGGCAGACCTTTTTTTTTTCTTTGAGAAAGAGTGCACTTGCGTAGGTGGGGAAAGGGGGGGTGGGGGGAGAGAGAGAGAGAGAGAGAGAGAGAGAGAGAAAATCTTAGGCAGACTCCACACTCCGCACAGAACCCAACTCGGAGCTCAGTCTCACAACCATGAGATTACGTGAGACCTGATCCAAAATCAAGAGTTGGATGTTTAATGGACTGAGCCACTCAGGTGCCTCTAGAGGCAGGACTTTCTTTCTTTGTTTTTTTAATTTTTAAATTTTTTTTAATGTTTGTTTATTTTTGAGAGACAGAGTGTGGGTGGGGGAGAGGCAGAGAGAGAGGGAGACACAGAATCTGAAGCAGGCTCCAGGCTCTGAGCTGTTAGCACAGAGCCCGACACAGGACTTGAACCCACAAACCGTGAGATGCCCTAAGCTGAATTTGGGTGCTCAATTGACTGAGCCACTCAGGCGCCCCTAGAGGCAGAATTTTCTAAGGGCAAGTTTGGCACAATATTGCTGTTGTACCTTTAATCTGATATACAGTGCAGTTATGAATATTGCTTTATCAGTACTTGCTGGTAATTAGCAGGATTGGGCATTTAAGAAATATTCAGATGAGGACTCCATTGATATGCAAAATGGGACCAAATCCTCCCCCTTTCCATTTTGTTGAGGAGGACTGGTTGTTAGAATTAAGTTAGGTGCTAAGCATAAAATCAGATTGGCACATAGCAGTCACTTGGTAAGTGACAGTTATTATCACCATCCATACCTTAAATCCTCAGAGGCTTTTTGAATTACTTTTAAGCTTATTGCTTATGTTTATTGGTCCCTTATAGTATTTAGACGCTCCATACACCAAATAGCTTTCTTCCAAGGGAAGAAAGTAAATGTACCATGTGTCTGTCTTCCTCAAATCTATAAAAATTGTTATTTCCTGTGTTCTTTGTAGAGCTGGTGGAGTTGAGATCTATAATGGAGATCGTAAAATAAAAGTTTCCAATACCCTAGAAAGCCGGCTGGATCTCATAGCCCAGCAGGTGAGTGTGGGAATACTTCTTATTAGTTGGTCTGTTGTTACTTTGAAGTGGTACAGAGAACATATGTCCATTCCCTGGTATTTGGGGTTTGTCACTCTTTCCACATTTTGTGGCATTTTCTTGAATGGGCAGTGGGCACTTAGTGGCATTTACTGAGGTGATACCATTTACGTGAGAGTGGATTTAGGGTTGAATGAAGGTTTATTTAGGATTCTAATGTAAACATTTTACTACATGTAGAGGTGCTGAGCAGAGTCCTTTTCTCCAGTAATAATGGTGGGATCTAAAGTAAATATTATTTAAAGGAATTCCCATAGGGCTGCTGGCTCTCCAGATGTTTCCAGGTTTGCACAAATGAGCTCTAGGAAACAAGCCAGGAAAATCCAGTTATCTCAAAATGTGGGGCCTCTTTCAGCGGTGGTAGTCTGCTGCTGTGGCTGCTAACTTGTCTTACAGTGAAAGCACTTTGACCTAGAGTATCATCTGCTGGTAACTTACACCGTAAAGCTGTGTTTCCCATTAGAGTAGCCACTACCCACATATGAATAAATTAAAATTAAGTAGAATTAAAAAATGAGTCCCATGGTTGCACGGACCATATTTCAAATGCACAGTAACAACCAAATGTGGCTAGTGGCCTCTGTCGGACAGCATAGCCTTAGAAGTTCGAGCTTACATCCTAAGGATTTTTCAGTTGCCGTACGAATGAGTGCCTCATTACAAACTGGCATTATGGGTGTTCTGCTTGGCACATAGTAGGCACTCAGTAACTGTTGAAAGAAACATAGCTGATCCAGAGTATTGTTAAGGGATCATCTCTTCTCCCTACATCACAGAGTAACAGAAGCCTTAAGCCATAAGGGCACGCGCCTGGCTCAATCGGTAGTGTGGGACTCTTGGTCTCGGGGTTGTGTGTTCGAGCCCCACATTGGATGTAGAGATTACTTTAAAAAAAAAAAAGATGCCTTAAATGATAATGGCTTTAGTTATAGTTTTTTTTCTTCATCCCCTTAAGCAGCCAGTCATAACCACAAATTTGCGATTGGTTAAGTTTCTCGCCAAGGATTCTGTTAATAGTTTTTTGGATAAGTAAGGACAGATTGGTCCTTACACAAAGCACATAGCTTTGTGATTTCTTTCCCAGCCATGTAAGGGTCAGTGACTCTCCACTTGCAGTTAAGATGTGCAGTTCTTTCCATATTTTCCAATTGACAACACTTCCCTATTAAAGAACTTATTTCTTCACAGATGATGCCAGAAGTTCGGGGAGCCTTATTTGGTGCAAATGCCAACAGGAAGTTTCTGGACTAAGCCTTTGGGAGAGGTGGAGTTGATCCACTGCTCTCTGGCTGTGATGTGGAAGTTTCTAATATTTGAAGAAACAAGATATCTGTGTGGCTTCCTCTTCACTGTTCTAATATTCTGTATTTATCAGTGGATACTCTTCTGTAGCTAATGCCTGTGTCCTAATTGTTAACAATGAGAGCAAGTTCCACTTAATGTAATCAGGAAACCTCCTTCTAGCTACTCTAAAAGTAGCACAGCTTTCATTTGCTTCTGTAGTATGAAGGTGAGGGTATCAGATGGTGGTTATGGGAGCTTCACCAAGTCTTTGCTCTTCCTCTGATTTCAGTTCTCCAGTCTAGAGGGTGACGTGTATAGTGTTCTCTGATATTAAATCTCTGCTTTTAGGCTTAAAATGCATGGTGGGGGGTGGGGGCACGCATTCCTTCCAGCAGTAGTAGCTTCACTGTTAACCTGTTTGGGCCTAGAAGTGTTCCTCATCTGTAAATGTGATTTAAAATCTAAGCCATGAATATGTTTTATTTATTAAAACAAAAGGTTTACATGGATTTCACTGTGTTTTATTATGCAAGGTTCTACGAGTTTGTGGTTTGAGAGGGTCCAGTTCTTCCTGAGGTATCTAGATAAGCAGCATTTTCCTAATCCCCATAGCATTTGCTGGTCGACAGCTGTCACTACTTGAAACCATTAACCCTCTGTGTCCTCTGGCACTTCCTGCTCACTTTTACCAGGCCTTTATCCAGAGGTGTTCCTTGTAGCCCCTTAGGATCTTTCACACACACCACACGCACAGGTGTTCAATATTACCTGTCCTCCAGAGGGTTCGACAGCTTTATTGAGGAAATAGTTTTATTAGCTTTGGCAGAGTCAGAAAAGAAAAGCATCTAGGGGCTTATTGGAGGAGAAGGGTTACTGTGTGTTAGGCCTAAACCCTTTCACAAAGGGCCTTTTCTTCCTCTCCTCGTTCTTTATTTTTTTCTCAGATGACGACTAATAACTGCCCAAGATCTTACCGGTAGGCAGAGTTGCTATCTAACTCAGGTCTGTCTCTGCAGCCAGACTCCAATGTGGGCTTCTCTAGAGAGAATGAGGCTACTGAGGCTGGCCGTTTTTTCATTAACATAAGTGAGATTAGATGGGGACTAATGTAAATACCAATTTTCGGGACAGGCATTTTTTACCTAAGACTTGAGCCTGCATGCTGATAGCATTTCTCTGACAGCCCTCCGGCGAAGGCACTGGTGCGTGGGAACTGTCACAGTGGATCCCATTCCTCAAGGTGATGCGGTTAGGAAATGATGGGGTCAAGACTTCAAACCCAGTGTAACTGAAAGATAAAGTATCCCCATGGCTGTCCTCTGACCTCATGAGTGGTGATTTGAAGGGCACGTGCTAAAGACCTGCCTCAGAGCTCATTTTCATGCATTTTGGTTCTGGGATGGATGAGGAAAGGTGGAGGGAAAACAATCCATTGCAGCGGGTCTACTGCTCCCACTAATTACAAGATGAGAGTTTAATCAGTTTTATTTAAAACCAGGTTCCATGGACATTGTTCTGTGAGAGTCTGTGTGGTGCAGGACAGCCGCCCTGACAGCCCAGGCCGCTCATCGGCCTAATCTCTCAGCTGCTTGGTTTTGAACGAGGTGCTGACTTTGAGGGCTTTCATGGTCCCCTTGAACTTCTGATCCTCCTTTTCCCCCAAATCAGTGCTAGAACTAACCATAAGTTATTTAACTCAGAAATAACACTAAATCTTCAAACTGACTCAAGTGTATGGAGTTTGAGTGTGAAGTAGAAATGTAAAATGGAGAAACAACCCCTCTATCTTACTATGTGTTAGGGTCCCGCAGTTAATACACCCCAAGCACATACTATGTTTGCTGTTGAAAAGTAGGTGGTTAAGGGCTTCTGAAGCTCCCTGGTAGCTATAACCCCGCCAAAAAACAGATGCGGATATCACGAAGGGAGAACGGGACCATACCCAGCTTGCTTATTGGGATAAGAGTGTGTCTTCTGAGAGTGAGGTAGCACTACAGGTTAGAGGACAGAGTATGACATGGGGGGTGTCTCGCTCATCCCTCTCTAATCTAAGTAGAATATGCTAGAGAGCTGGCAGCAAGTAAAGGGACTTGAGCTCCAACTCTCTACTCGAAACACTTTAAGATCCGCTCTCCAATACCAATGAAGTAGACCCCTTGGGCAATCCCAAAGAGAGGGGCTATGACCAGGGCCCGGCAGCCTGCTCCCTTCATGAGGGCGGATGGTCCCTCCTGAATCCAGATTTTCCTGCGGAGAGAGAAGAGCCCTGTGAGCTGATTGACAGGAGTGCACTGCAGACGGTGTGAAGTGATCCGCTCTCCTCCAACATGTGCACATCTCTCCACGGAAGGTAGATGTCATTTTTCACAGCAATAGCACCTCCCGGGCCTGTGGGAGCCTTGCCCCACCCATCATGTGTGTGCAGTCTGGTTACTAAGCAGCCGGGCTGAGCCCTGGGAAAGTGGTTCAATCTGTCTTTCTGGGAGAAAGATGCTGCAGGGATGCAAGGAGAAAAAAGCTCCCTCTACATCCTGTTTCTGTTGAGAGGTGAGGGGAAGGAGCAGATCTCAAAGAAATCCAGAGCTCAGCGTAGTGCGGTGATAAACTGTTGCCCTAGGTGGGGTGTAGGTAGACATGGACGCAGCCTGTGAGGGCCTGTGAGGGGCGACAGGGCTCTCACCTGGCGCAGTCGGTGATCCCACTGTAGCTGTCCTCACCCAGGCCTTTTTTGAGGGTTTGGATTCGAGTTTTCAAAACTAAATCAAGCAAAAGTTAAAATAAGTAATGAACGTCTTGCTTTTGGCATCCTATCCTCCACACGAAGTGGTTTCCTAGCAGAGCCAGTGTAGAGAAAACGGAATCCTGAGGCCAGCTCTGCCATTGTGTGATCTGGACTAGAAGATCTTCCTGGAGGAATTAGAAATGACATAGTTTCTGTAGGAAAAGTGTGAGGGTCCACTTGCCTGTTGGAGCAGCCGAGTTTAGCCCTGAGGATAGGAGAAGCCCGTTCTTCCCATACTGCTTAACTCCTGCCTTTAGCCTTTTAGATTTTAACTGCCCCCACCTCAAGGAACAAAAAACTAATGAAATCAGCACCTAGGAGGTGAAGGGATTTGTCGGTGATAAGAAATAGAGCAAAGGTCTCACTGTTGCCACTTTATCTGGGAA
The DNA here is from genome assembly GCF_046562875.1 of Panthera onca. Lineage (NCBI taxonomy): Eukaryota > Metazoa > Chordata > Mammalia > Carnivora > Felidae > Panthera > Panthera onca. The sequence continues at coordinate 34,317,060 of NC_138345.1, forward strand.
GACTCTTGGTGAGTTTCTGCCAGTGACCACAGGTTGTGACCCAAGAGGGGTTTCAGGTTGGAACTGTTTCATTTCTGTCCTGAAAGTGGAAGATTCCTATTTATCCTATAGACAACTATACGCTATCTAACTTGTAAAGCAACCCTTGAAGACCCTCATCTCTGATGCACTTACCGTCCAGAGGTGTTACTGTGACAGCAGCTATGGAACCCGCAACACAGCCTGACATAAAGGAATGAGCAAAGGAGGCCTTCCCGGTACGCTCGTTGAACCCAAGGTTGTTAAGGTTGGCAAACAGTGGGAAGTAGATGATGGAGAAGGGAATGTCTCTGCAGGAGAGCAAGAGGAAACACTGAGCTACCTGCTGCTTCCGGGGCTCCCACCTAAGGTCATGCAGTACACCTTTCCATGAGCTGTAGAGCCCAGCAGATGGTCAAAGACAAGCCCACAGTTACCTGTTCCCTCTCTGGCACCCTGTGATAATGCAGGGTGTAAGGGAGACGATGGAAGGGAGACGATGGGTTTGTCTCCCCACCCCCAGCTCATTACTCTGCCCTACCAGCACCCGCAGCCATTCTGTGAGGAGCCAGCAGCGGGTGCAGAGACTGGCAGTGCGTTCAATGAGAAAGGGTGACAGGCTATGTTAGAGTTAATGAGTTGAGCAAGTGTCTGGTGAAGGGCTATCCAAGCTAAGTGTTGAGGGGATGGGGTAGGCAGGAGGGTGAAGTTCATTTATCTATTAGGCAATAGATCTCTTAATGAGATCTGATGCAAGGAAACTATCCCCTGGCCTGGGGCACTTCAGACCAACTTTAAGGATTTTGGCCAAGTAGCAAAGTAAAATGAGGGATCTGTGCACTCATTTGCTTATAAATGACCCAAAGTCCTTTGTACACAGGGCATTCTTAGGTGCCTTTGGACCACAGAACACCCAATACTCATGTGGGCCTGGTTACTGGAGCAAGGGCCTCAAACTAGTCTTCCAGGTTATACCCATCCTCTGCAATTCTGCCCAACTCTGGACAAAATAGGAAGCATCAGGATAGTTTGCTTTCTGGGGTTTAAATGTTCTAGGAAGAATGCAGAGACAGATTGGAGCAGCAGTGCCTCTGGCCCTCTGGCCCCTCTTCCTGTTCACTGGGACCCTTCTGTGTCCCAAGCTCAGGAAGAAAGTCTCACCTGAGGAGAGTGGCGCCCAGACCCTTATAGAGACCAGACAGGCCCCGGGTGCGAAGTAGTTCCCAGGCAATAAGGGTGGCAGACGGGCGCTTGTGGGTGGGAGCCGAGCGGGTAGTGTAGGACCTGGAGGAGGAAGGCGCTGAGGCCGAGCCCTGACGATGAACTGCTGAAAGGGAGAGGACAGACACTGTCACAAGCCAGGCCCCAGCAGGTATTGCAAAACACTCACAGGAGTGTACCCCCCACTTCCTACCCCTGGGACACTTTGGGGGCAAGGCTGACATCCTGATAGAATTCTGAGGCTTGTCCTAATTTTTATTTAAGTTTTGTTGTTTTTTAATTTGAAAGAGAGTGAGAAGGGCAGAGACAAAGAATCTCAAGCAGGCTCCACACTCAGTGTGGAGTCCGATGCAGGGCTCGATCCCACCACCCTGGGATGATGGCCTGAGCTGAAATCAAGAGTCTGCCACTCAACTGCCTGAGCCACCCAGGCACCCCAAAGATTTTTAAGTATTTCTATACTTAACGTGGGGCTTGAAATCACAACCCCGAGATCAAGAGTTACACACTCCACCGACTTTGCCAGCCAGGAGCCCTGGATTGTCCTAATTAAAAAAAAAAAAAAAAAAAAGTTTATTTATTTTGAGAGAGAGAGAGCATGCGAGCGGGGAAGGGCAGAGGGAAAGAGAAAGGAAGAGTGAATCTCAAGCAGGCTCCACACTGTCAGTACAGAACCTGATGTGGGGCTCCATCCCCCAAACCTCGAGATCATGACCTGAGTTGACACCAAGAGTCCAATGCTCAACCAACTGAGCCACCCAGGCGCCCCTGTCCTAATTTTAGAACATTAGTTTTTGGCTCCAAGGAAATCTTCCTAAGATGGTTATTATCTAATTTGTTGTCCCTACTGTACAAGGTGCTTCGTAAGAGCACAGCCACAGCCTGCCCGGCTCCCTTCATAGGAAGCTATAGCAGCACCTGCCCCTACCTGCCAGGTCCTTATCCTCCTGTTAAAACTTGCTTTTGGTCTGGCTGCCATTTCTAAACCATCTCTGAGCTATTTACAGAGATCCTATTGGCACTTTGGGACATTGGAGTCCCATATGCCTTCTGCCTAATGTGTAAAGCAGCAAATTCTTTTTGTCCAAACGCTTTCTCCTTCAGACTTCCAGAGGTGCCTCCTTGATCCAGTATTCCAAGATTAAGTGAACGTGGTCTTTAAACCCTTCACCATTTGACAGAATTTGATTCTTCATTTTAGTTGAATAATTCGGAGCCTGCAATTTGATGAGTTAAACATCTAATAAATAGAATGGAATTTTTTTTCTCCCGAGCATTTCAAGTACAAGCATTTCATATGTGGGTGAGTCTCCTTAATGACCACAGGGTTCAACACACTGAAATTGTGTATTTGTTTTCTTCTCACCGAGAAGCTTTGTCTAGATTTTAGGTCCTTGCTAAAAAGAAGTTATTTCATATCCCAATTTTGTTTGATACCTAGCAGGGCAACATTTCATATTAAGAAAGCTAGTTACCACACATTTTCTTGTGGTAGCAATCTAGGTGCAGGCCTCAAACAATTAGCTTTAAGAGGGTAGTTAATCAGAGGCACCTGGGTGGCTCCATCAGGCATCTGATTCTTGGCTTCCACCCAGGTCATGATCTCACAGTTTGTAGGTTCAGGCCCCACCTTGGGCTCCGTGCTGACAGTATGGAGCCTGCTTGGGATTCTCTCTTTCTCTCTCTCTCTCTCAAAAATAAATTTATTAAAAGAAAAGGTAATTAATCAATGGACATTATTTTCCCCGCTGTCTGCTTTAGATAGGTACATAGTTCATCCATTCATTCATAGCCTTTCACTTTTTATGCGTTTTAGGAATACTGAAAACTCTCATCTGAGTTAAAAAACAAAACTTCCAGAGCTTTTACTCTTGTAGATCAAAACACTCTTTCCAGTGCCCAAACTTTATTTTTTCTGCAGTGTTATGTGCTTCAGGCTAGTGTGAACCAACCCAGAAAACCAGTTGATTCTAGCACACACATGCATACTTGGTTTGAGGAGGGGAAGGACACCCACGTTCATTGACGACCTTCCCAGGTGCCATGTTAGGCACGTCACACATTGACTCATTTAATTCAGGCATTGTGGTTTCCCTCTGAGGAGAAGCCCTCTGCCCCACCCCTGGGGCTGGCCTCCCTTCTACCAGATAGCTAATGCTTGTTCTTAATGTATGCCTTGGTACCTACACCACTCTAAATTTTTGAAAGGATCAGGATTTAGGAAAATTCTCTTCCAGAGAAAACAAAAACAATAGGAATGGTTCTCTTGTCCCTTGTTATGCCTTCCCACTAACAGCCAGCTTCTGTAGCATAATAGAATGTCTATTGAGAGAAATATTTGTGATCAGGATGTTGACACTTAAAATCTTTAGAAAATCAAGCCTAAATGTCATGGTGATATGATAGAGGTATGAGGGAATTTTCTGTCCCTCTGAGTCAAGTTTCTCGTTTCTGCTATTTTTTCTGAACTGGAAGTGTTGAAATCTAGAATAGATGGTTACTATTAAGACCATCTGACCAAACTGTTAAGATGGTTAACATAAGACTTCTAAGGGTGCCTGGCTGGCTCATCAGTAGAACATGTGACTCTTGATCTTGGGGTTGTAAGTTTGAGCCCTGCAATGGGTATAAAGATGACTTAAAAACACAAAAAATCTTGAGGCGCTTGGGTGGCTCAGTCTGTTAAATGACTCCTGATACTGGCTCAGGTCATGATCTCACAGTTTGTGAGTTCGAGCTGCATGTTGGGCTCTGAGCTGACAGTGCAGAGCTTGCTTGGGATTCTCTTTTTCTCTCTCTCTCTGGCCCTCTCCCCCCAAATAAATAAATAAGCTTAAATAAATAAATAAATCTTAAAAAAAAAAAAAAGAGGCTCCAGGGTCGCTCAGTCGGTCAAGCATCCGACTCTGATTATCAGCTCAGGTCATGATCTCATGGTTTGTGAGTCTGAGTCCTAGGCTGGGCTCTGTGCTGAGAGTGTGGACCCTGATTTGGATTCTCTCTCTCTCCCTCTCTCTCTGACCCTCACCCACTCGTGCTCACTCTCCCCTTCTCTCTCAAAATAAATAATAAAAAGACTTCTGACCCAGAAAGCTGATTCAATAACACAGTCTAGCAAATGAGTGTAGAATGTGGGGGAATCTATTCTGATCACAGCCCTTTATTAATCTCATGTGGAGTTGGGAGAGACCTCACCCAAGCGGCCAGCATCCTGCAGCTGAATCTTGAGCATTTCCATGGGACAAGTGACCACCACTTGGCACATTCCAGCTCCACATCCAGCTAGCATCTCCATCTTCAGGTTCCGCTGCATCCTGTGGGACCATGAATCAGGCTCTTTCAGCGTCAGGCTAGCCCTGCCACCCACCCTGGCCCCATCTGCCTTCCCTTGGTAGTTGGGGCTTTCCATGCATGGTATTTAGCTGTGTTCAGATCAGCTGGGTGAATAATCACCTGGCCCTCAAACTAAGCCTCTTTAAAACATGAAACTACCTTTAAATCAGGCTGCCAGGGAGGTAGCACCTGCATAGAAGTTGAAACTAGTAAAATGAAACTACCCATTGCAGGGATTTGATTGTCCCTGATCCCTTCAGCAATATCACTAGGGCAATGGGAGGCACAGAGAGTATTAGAAAGTGTTTGGGGTTGATTTTCAAAAATTTATCAGCATAAAAACAGACACAGAGATCAATGGAACAGAATTGAAAGCCCAGAAATATACCCCCGAATATACAGTTAACCAATATCTGACAAGGGAGACAAGAATTCTCAGTGGCGAAATGACAGTCTCCTCGATAAATTGTGCTGGGAAAAATCAGATATTCACATGTAAAAGAATGACACTTAAACCCCTATCTTACACCACTTATGAAAATTAATTCAAAATGTATTAAAGACTTAAATGTAAGACCTGAAATCATAAAACTCCTAGAAGAAAACACAGAGGCAAAGCCCCTTGATATGGGTCACCTAAAGCAGAAGCAACAGGAGAAAAAAAAAAGTGTGGCTACTTCAAACAGCAAAGGGAACGTCAACAACACGAAAAGGCAACTTATGGAATGGAAATAAATATTTGTAAATAATATAAATCATATATCCGACAAGGGCTTAATATACAAATATACAAAGCAATCATACAACTGAATAGCAAAGAACAACAAATAATCCAATTAAAAATAGGCAAAGGACCTGAAAAGATATTTTCCAAAGAATGTATTATTTTTTTAACTTTTTATTTTTGAGAGAGAGAAAGGAAGAGAGGGAGACAGAAAGAGAGAGAGAGGGGGAAACAGAATCTGAAGCAGGCTTCAGGCTCTGAGCTGTCAACACAGAGCCTGACATGGGGCTCGAACTCATGAACTGTGAGATCATGACCTGAGCTGAAGTTGGACGCTTAACTGACTGAGCCACCCAGGCTCCCCTCCAAAGAAGATAAATGAACAACAGGTACATGAAAAGGTGCTCAACATCATTAGCCATCAGGGAAATGCACATCAAAACCACAATGAGATATCTATCACTGCACACCTGTTAGAATGTTTATCATCAAAGAGACAGATGGTAAATGCTGGCATGGATGTGGTGAAAAGGGAACCCTGTGCACTACTGGTGGGAATGTAAATTGGTGCAGTCAGTATGGGAAACAGTATGGAGGTTCCTCAAAAGTTAAAAACAGAACTACCACATGATCCAGTAATTCCATTTCTGTGTATATATCCGAAGGAGACAAAACACTATGTCAACAAGATATCTGCACCCCCATGTTCACAACAGCCAAGATATGGAAACAACCCACGTGTTCATGGACAGATAAGTAGATACAGAAAATGTGTGTGTGTATGTGTATATATATATATATATATATATATATATATAACACAATACAAAGCTACTCAGCCATAAAACAAGGAAATCCTGCCATCTAAACATGGACTTTGAGGGCACTATGCTAAGTGAAATATGGCAGACAAGAGTAAAACAAATAACTCAATGGTCTTGTTTACATGAGGAATCTAAAAAAATCCAAACTCATTGAAAAAGGGATCAGGTTTATGGTTATCAGAGGCTGGGGGTGGGAGGTGGGGGACAGGAATTAGGTGAAGGTGGTCTGTAGGCACAAACTTCCAGTTATAATAAGTAATGACAGCATGATGACTATGGTCAACACTGCTCTATGGTACATTTGAAAGTTGCTAAGAGAACAGATCCTAAATGTTCTCACTGGGAGGAAAAAAACTTTTTTTGGTAACTATATGAAGTCATGGATGTTAACTAAACTCATTGTAAGCATTTCACAGTATATCTACCTCAGGTCATTATACGGCACAAACATTACACACTGTATAAACTTATACAGTGTGGTACTGCAATTATGGCTCAATAAAACCAAAAAGATGTTCATCAGCTAGTTGATGAATATATGTGTATATGTATTCTATAATGGTCTATCATCTATCACCTATCATCTAGAACTTTCAAATTACAACAGTTCATTTTCTCCTTGAGTTTGCACTTGCCCGAACATCTGCAGCCAACCTTCAGCCATTTGTGTGCACATGTTTAGATACATGAAGGCAGGTAAACCAGCACATTCCTCTCCCTGTCACCTTCCCCCAAACTACAGACATAGGGTGAAGGACTTCCATCCCACAGCCCCCTGGCCTGGCCATACCCATCCTCCATTAGCAGCTGCCGGAAGAAGTCATTGGCTGCCAGCTTGATGGCCTTCTCTGGGGTGACCAAGGTTAGGTTCACTGCAGCCCCTGCAAGTAAAAAACCAGGATGAGCTAAGGCCGTCTGGAAAGTAACAATTCTTGGAGCACCTGGCTGGCTCAGTTGGTAGAGCATGTGACTCTTGATCTCAGGATTGTTCAAATTCAAGCCCCACGTTGGGTGTAGAGTTTACGTAAACATTTAAATAAAAACTATTTTAAAAAGGAACAATTCTTTGAGTCTTCCACTCATATAAACAACCTCCTCTCAGACCTAGCCAGGTAGGTTTCTGGGAGTAACTGGGGTCTTGGGAGGAAGGAGTGTTGAGGAGGGCTCCTCTGCCTATTTTATAGAAACATGATTTTTTTTTTTTCATCTCCCTACTTTGACTCCCCTCCCTCCACATTTCCCTTTTTCACGTATGTGTTTTCTTTATGGGCTTATTGGTGCAGTTATAAGGAAGGTATGTTTGTCTTTGCTAGTGCTGCCCATCTCTGATGATAAGTGAACAGTTCCCCAAATCAAGCCCCAATAAGAAGGTCCTGGGGGACAGGGATCGGTTTCCATTACTCTGTGCTTTACTAGCCCAGTCCCACTGGCAGCTCTTTGAGTCACAGAGGTTTTTACTTTATTTCTCAGGGGTTCTACATCAGCTCCTTCTCAACGCCAGTTTTGTATCCACTTTCTAATCTGTAATCATGGCTGTGCGGGGACAATGCAAGGGACAGGGACAGCACTGGCTTGTGTCAGGGAAGAGCCATCCAGTAACTCCCTTTCAGGAGCTCAAAACCCTTTCCATTCTCTTCCCTGTCAGCCTCTCCCCCTTCAGCCCTAAATGAGAAGTGGGGGGAAGAGAAATGTGGGGGCCAGCATCACCCAGTGAGACAGTAGTGGTGCCATGATGAAAACTAGGGCTCCTGGGTTGCTCCAGTGTGCTCACTGGTGCTCCCTAAAACCTCACCATAACTGCCTCTGTCTCCACCAAGGAACGAGGGGTGGGGGGTTTGTGAAAAACAAATGTGGCTTAGGATCACGTGGTAGCCCAGGCCCTGCCCCAGGAGCTCCCTGGGCAGAAGAAACACCAAGTCCCAATGTTCTATAAACCCACAAAGTCTGGTGCCCTGTACTGCACCCTCTGTTCTCACTTTACCCAAGCCAGCCTTCCCCCAGGGATGCATGATAAACCCACCTCGGTACATGCCCAAGAAGCCTTCCGCCCTGGCAGTTTTCACCAGGCAGTCTATCCTAGAAGCAGAGGCCAGAAAATGAAGTCAGTGGTGAGCAAGACGCTGCTCCATCAGCCCCGCTACCCCTACTCCTGTGTCCTAATCCTGTTGGTCACACCCCAGTTGACCACCTCCCCTGACCCCACTCCACCCCCACAATGCATGACTCTCTAAATAAAGAGATGGGAAAGAATGAGGCCCCATATTCCTCCCTTGGGAGTCCCCCTCTCCCTGCTCACCCCATTCCCCTCACCAATACTTACATTCCTTTGTAGATATCTTTTCCATGTTGATTCTGCAGCCGAGTCTTGGCCAAGTCGATGGGGAACACACAAGTTACTCCAACAAGCCCTGCCACACCTCCATTGATGAGTTTTGCTGTAATACTAGTCCGTGAGGAGGAGGGAGGCAAAGAATAAGTGAGGGAGGCAGAGAGACACAGGAGTTCTGAGGGAGGCTGGCTGCAGAAAGCTGCACAAAGCCAGGACTAGATGGGGGGTGGGGGTGGGGGTGGGGGCAGAGAGGGTGGGAACAGCAGCCCCACCTCAGCTCCACACCAGAGACCCCTCTCCTCAGCCTGCTTCCCTGACTGCAGCACCTCCTTGGCCAACCTAACCTGGGGCTCCCTTCCCCAGAGACAGGTGAGGGGCTGGGGGCCAGGGCCCCCTCCAGGGGCTCTGCACTCACCAGGACTCAGGCATCTTAACCCCTCCAGGAAAATGTTCCTCAAGCTAGGATGCTGCAAAGGCTTTTGGGAAGGAGGTCCAGAGTGCCAACTCTGCCCCCTGGGGCCCTGCCAGGGCAGGAAGTCCTCAGCTCACCTCAGAGCAGTCCCTCACAGCTTCCACCCAGGGCCTGTTCTTCAGCTGATCCCCACCTTTAGAGCCACATAAGGAAGTTTTCAAACAGATTGCAATTTTATTTTGGCTTAAGGTCACTCAGAATGGAATTTGAATCCTGGCTATGCTGTTTACTTAAACAAGTTACCTCACTTCTCTGATCCTTTGTCCCCCCCCCCCCCCCCCCCCCCCGTAAAACTGGCCTCAAGGGATTTTGTAAGGATTAAATAAGTTAATGCACTTGGTAAATGATAGCTATTATTTATAATAAGAGAACCTGCTTCTAGTCAGTGTAAGATAACCAGGGTTAAAGTATTGAGATTATCTGATTCTAGCCAAAAGTAAAAAAAAAAAAAAAGTCACACTTTACATAATGTGAGCCCCCTTATCCAGAAATTTTGGAAGACTGAAAATAGAAATGAAAGACTGAAAACAGAAAATAAAGCTTCCTCAGTCTCCTTGGAACCTAGTAATATCTCATTATCTTTCAGGCCAAGGGCGACTGTGAGCAAAATATTTGGAGGTAGATTACCTGGAAGTAGTAGGAATAGATAATAGATTTTCTCACATCTGAACCCTGATTTCACAAACAAGCAACTTTGTGAAAACAAATAGAATTGTGACTGAAATTCTGTAGTCTGAGAAGATGTAGTTCAAACAATGACACTATATATATACACACACACACACACATACATATATATATATATGTATGTATGTATGTATATATACACATAGTATACTGGGGGGAAATGAGTCTCGCTTGCTCCTCCCCAGGACTCAGGAATCTGGTAAAGAAGCTGAATGATGTGTTGTTACCACATGTTACCACAGAAACCCAGCCCAGAGAGTTGGCCGTCTCAGCCAGTTTACCTCAAATCCTGGCTGGACATTCTGCTGGTGGGTCCCTGGGACACAGGCTGCTGGCTCCTCAGGGAGATGGCTGGCCGAGGCAGATGCGGTGCCTGTGTCCTGGACTGTGGCCCACCGCAGCAGAGTGGAGAGAACACGGGTGTCAGTGGAGACTGGCCTGAGCCACCCTCCTGATGAGCCTCCGCAGGCCCGTTTCCTCCTCTATAACATGATCAGAACAGCACTCATCTCATGGTATGAGAAACCTCACATGTACTGGGACAGAACATTATTAATGGATCAATACTGCCAACTGGCTCCGTTACTTTTCCTTCATGAAACTTTTTGGACTTTGGGGATTGAGATCAGAAGAAAGGCAATGAGAGAGAAGGACAACGGGCCCAAACTAGGCTCAAGGAGAGGAGTTCTGGGACATTTGGAAGAAGAGCCTGGAAGCGGTGGTGAGGGAAGCTGATGGCACAAAACCGGGATTTTAAGAGTTGCTATGGACTAGGAACGCCTCTTGTCGGGCCCATGAACCACAATAAAACACAGAAGTGTTCTGAAGTTATTTTTTGGCTCTTAAAATGTGTTTTCTGAACTTCCTAGGATCCTGTTGAAAGACTAAGCTGCTTTAAGTCTTGGGGCTTATGTGTAATGGATACATATGGAAAGCAGGTGTCAAAAAGTCAGGGACGGTGTCAAAAAGTCAAAGCTACAATAATAGTAATTATTGCAGCTTTTTTTTGGGCGGGGGAGGTCCTGTTTGACCCCAGCGAGGCAGTGCCAGGAAGAGTTCTCTGGGTGCTCCCATGGAGGCTGGCTTGAGCTCTGAGGAGTCTTTCTCCAGGCTCACTTCAAGCTGTGTTAGGATCCCCCTCCTCTTCCATGCTCCTCATTGGTCCCTGAGGCTGCTGGCAATTTTCTGTTGTCTCCAAGTGTTTTGTTTTGGGGAAGACCAGAGAGATCAGTCCTCTTGGTGTATATTGACCCATGCAGAAAAAATTTATTGAGTGCCAGGCACTGACTGTTCCAGGTCTGGGGATATAAGACTGAACCAAAGAGTACAATCCTAGTTGTCAGGGGCTTAAATTTTAAAGGAGGAGACAAGCAATAAATGAAATAAGTAAAACAGGCACCTGGGTGGCTTGGTCAGTTAAGCATCCAACTTTGGCTCAGGCCATTATCTCATGGTTCATGAGTTCGAGCCGACAGCATGGAGTCTGCTTGGAGATTCTCTCTCTCTCTCTCTCTCTGCCCCTCCCCCCATGTGTGTGCTCTCTCAAAATAAATAAATAAACTTAAAAAAATGAAATAAGTAAATCCTAAACCAGATACTGATAAATTCTCTGGAGAAAAAAATGTAGAAGGGAAGGAAGATAGGAAAATGTCAGTGGGGTGGGTGTTTGGTGGCTTAACCAAGAAAGGATTCATTGAGGTGACTTGAGGATTCAGAGGAGGTGAGAGGGCAAGCCATGCGGGTTTGTGGGAAAGCACACTCAAGGCAGAGCAAGTGCAAAGACCCTGTAAGCAGAGACTGGTGAGTTGAAGGAACAGTGAGGTGGCCAGGAAGCGTGAACAGGGATGTGCAATAAAGACAAAGAGCGATAACGGGCAGAAGCATGACCTTTTAAGGCCTTGGAAGCTCTTTGGCTGTTATTCTGAATGAAAAGAGAAACAACTGGAGAGTTTTGAGCAGAGAAATGACATGCTCTTGACAGGACTATTTGGCTGCTGTGTTGAGAATAGGCAACAGAGGGCTCAAGATAAAAGCAGAAAGATCAATTAAATTATTGCAGGAATCTAGGCAAGAGGTAAAAAGCCTGCTTGCTCAGGGTATATGGGTGGAGAGGGAATGAGAAGTGGTTTAATTATGGGTGTATGTTGAACGCAAGGCCAACAGGATTTCCTGACAGAACAGATGTGAGAGACAAAGGGACTAGTTAAGGAGACACCAAAGTTTTTGTCTGAGAAACTGGAAATTTCGAACATGGTGTTTGGACCCAGAACGTGTAAAACTTGGATCTGTTGGAGAAATAGGAAGCTGGTCTGCAGAGAAAGAAACAGAAAAGTGAAGCAAAGATATCTGGAGGAGAAACAAAAGACGGAGATAGTCCTAATGTTGTTTAAAATCCCAGTTTCCAGTTCACTCCTGGATGCCAGTTGCATTCCTGTCCTTGGATTTTGTGAGACACTCAACAGTCCTGTCAATCAGGTCATTATTGCTTAACTTGCTAGAATGTGTTTCTGATACTCCCAACCAAAAGAGACTTCTATCCCCTAAACTAGGAGAGGGAGTGAGGATTTGCAAATTATAAACCTGAAGCATGGACTCAGAGAAAGCAGGGAACAGGCTGTGAAGAAACCCTTTTCCAGGCTGAGAGGCTGGCAGTTCTTGTGTGGTGCCCCAGTCACTCTTGAGGCTCTAACCACGTGCCTCCAAAAGCCGGAGCTTTAGGGAACTCGTGGGAAAATGCCAGGAAAAAAATTTTTTGATGTTTATTTTTGAGAGAGAAAAACAGAGTGTGGGTGGGGGAGGGGCAGGGAGAGAAGGAGACACAGAATCCAAAGCAGGCTCCAGGCTCTGAGCTGTCAGCACAGAGCCCTATGAGGGGCTCGAACTCACGAACCACGAGATCATGACCTGAGCCGAAGTCAGACGCTTAAGCAACTGAGCCACTCAGGCACAAAATGTCAGGAAATTAAAGTGTGTCAGCTGTTCTTTGAGACACTCACAAAGTTGTTATGAGAGAAAGATGTGTTGTAATCCCGGATCGGCACCTTAAAAGTAGATAAGAAACAATGGGACATTTAAAAAACCCTGTCAGTCTGAAAGCAGCGATTCAAATAATTGAGAATCTTGCAGCCATATTCCCTGCTTTTTCTAGAACAAAACTATTAGTTTATAAATTGTGGTTCACTGGCTTTTGGAATAGGGGTATTTAAGAGAAGCCAGAGAAATTAGGGACACCCGAATCCCAGGGCCATAGTGCTTTCACGAGGCAGATGTGATAATGTCTCCAACCTCTGCATTTGCCTGTTGGTGTGTAGTGTGGGCATGCACTGCAGAGCACCCCCACCCCATGGGACTGGGCCATGCCACTGTAAGTCCCAGGCCAGGCAGTTCTCTTGGACAGACTTAGTATTCAAGGACTGGGCCACACAAGATTGCTGGCGCCAGTAAACACATTAGCAAACGGAGTCAACAAAGAGGAAACTGACAGTGAGCCAGTGAAGGTTTTAAAGGAGTCATCACTCCCCAAATCCCAAACTTGGCAATAGAGTTCGTACTTGCTCAATACCTCAGGTAATCCATTGGCCCAAGTGTTAGTCACCCTAGAAACGCGTGGGGAGTGCTGACTGTGCCAGTGGCCACAGTTTCAGGCAGCCGGGATGCAGCTGAGAACAAAAACAAGGTCCCCGCTGGTTCCAGCCCTGACAGGAATAGACTTCCAGAGCAGAGCGATACAGCACACCCTCCCACCGGGGGCGTTCCTGGGCACCGTTCTCTCCATATATGGGACCTGAAGGATCCCAGGCAAGGGAAATTCTTCCGGCAAGCCCAGCCTTGGGGCAGCCATTTATTTGCCTGACCAAGTTGCTCCCTACACTGCCAAAGAATTTAGTAAACAAATGGATACTGACTAAAATATTTAGCCTTTTAAACATTTTTTCTTTTTTTTTTTTTAGGATTTAAAAAAAAAAGTTTTTATTTATTCATTTTTAAGAGAGACAGAGAGAGCACGTGCACGCACGCAAGTGGGGGAGAGGCAGAGAAAGAAGGGGACAGAGGATCCAAAGTAGGCTCTGCTGGGACAGCACAGAGCCTGATGCTGGGTTCAAACCCATGAATCATTAGATCATGACCTGAGCCAAAGGCAGATGCCTAACCTACTGAGCCACTCAGGCACCCTGTTTAATTTCCTTTTTTTTAGTAATCTCTACACCCAACGTGGGGCTCGAATTCACAACTCCAAGATCAAGTGTAGTAGACTCCTCTGACTGAGCCAGGTGTGCTCTATGTGTTAGACTATTGGCCAATAGATAATATTTCACCTGTTCTCTCTTCGAAATGGAATTTAGAAAAATAGTGTTTGGGGAGTACTGGGGTAGTAATACTAATTATTTAAGCACTGGGATACAGAATTATGAGTATCTACATCTGGAACTCTTTGGGACCAAAGGGGAGAAAGACAGGATATATACATATAAAAAAAGTAATCTTTATCTGGATAACAGAGGCTCCCTGTCATTGCCTCTGGCTGCAGTATCTGGTCATGACATTGAGTTATCTCACATTGGGAAGATAAGTGCATTTATAGTTTGACACGTGATTATTGATCCATATTTAGAAGGGGGAAATTTAGGGACACCTGGCTGGCTCAGTCGATAGAACATGTGACTCTTGATCTTGAGGTTGTAAGTTTGAGCCCCACACTGGGGGGCAGAGATCACATGAAAAAATAAAATATTTTTTTAAAAAAAGGAAAAAATGTGAATGAATGGGAAATGGTATGCCTCTGCACGTCCCCAGGCATCAAAGGGTGGGATGCAGTGATACAACTGTTGTAGCTCTTCATTACTGCATTTCCAGGAACCCCCATTCTCTCTTACCATTCACCTGGTGGGGACTACCATGTTCCTAAAATGTGACGCTATTCTCCTGGGTAGTGTTGATTACCTGAGGATGGGCCCCTGACTTAATAGGTCATTTAATTTCCCCTATAGGTATTTTTAAAAATTTTTTTTAAATGTTTATTTTTGAGAGAGAGAGACAGACAGAGACAGAGAGAGAGCATGAGTGGGCAGGGGGGCAGAGAGAGAGAGAGGGAGACACAGAATCTGAAGCAGGCTCCAGGCTCTGAGCTGTCAGCACAGAGCCTGACACGGGGCTTGAACTCACTAACCACGAGATCATGACCTGAGCTGAAGTTGGATGCTTAACGGACTGAGCCACCCAGGTGCCCCTTAATTAATTTTTACAGAGAGAGCACTCAGGTGTGCACAAATGAGTGGGGGTGGGGCAGAGGGGGAAAGAGAAAGAATCTTAAGCAGGCTCTATGCCTGCAGGGCTTGACAAGAGGTAGGCTTGATGCAGAGGTTGACGTGGGGCTTGGGGCTCAATCCCACAACCTTGAGATCATGACCTGAGCTGAAATCAAGAGTTGGGACCCTGGGGCACCTGTGTGGCTCAGTCGGTTAAGCATCTGCCTTCAGCTCAGGTCATGATCTCATAGTTTGTGAGTTGTAGCCCTGCATCGGGCTCTGTGCTGACCTGGAGCCTGTTCAGATTCTGTCTCCCTCTCTCTCTGCCCCTCCCCAGCTCACTCTATCTCTATCAAAAATAAATAAACATTAAAAAAAAAAAAAAAAAAAGGGAGTTGGGACACTTAGCCAATTGAGCCACCCAGGAGCCCTGACCTCTACAGTCATCTTAATGAAGAGATTGTGTAGCTTCTTTACAGATTTTGTCTGTAACATAACACTTGGGGCTGATCTGCAGTCATGTTTACTGTCATGTGGTATGTGGTTTGGGAAACAGAGAGATCATTTGTAGCAAGAGAGATGGATAAAGCAGAACAAGAGAGAGAGCAGAGAGTTCTGGTGGGGTTTGAAGCCTTGACTATACAGTGACCCACTTCATTCTCGACCTTAGGTACCAAAGGGATATTTCATGAATTGACTTATTGTCTTGTTGCTGTTGTTTTGGGGTGTTATAACTTATTGTCTTAAGCAAATTAAAATTAGTTTTTGTAATTGGGTAGCCAAAGAGTTGGTTTTTTTTTTTTTCTTTTCTCTCTCTCTCTCTCTTTTTTTTTTTTTTTTTTTTTTTGAGAGAGAGAGACCGGGCATGAGTGAGCAAGGGATAGAGAGAGAAGGAGAGAGAGAATCCCATGCAGGCTCTGCACTGTCAGGGCCGAGCCTGAAATGGGGCTCAAGCTCACCTGAAGTGGGACTCAAACTCATGAACCATGAGATCATGACCTGAGCTGAAGTCAGGTGCTTAACCGACTGAGCCACCCAGGCGCCCACGTAGCCAAAGAGTTCTTAACTAATAAGCAAATTTTTTAAAGAACTCTCAAATTCCATTTTATTGCAATTGAGATGCTTAGATAGTGAATACTGTAAGTGTTCAGAGATGTCCAAGGCCATTCCAGCATGGCTTGGAGGATCTAGAAGTGGTCTTAAAAAATAAGGGAAGGGCGCCAGGGTGGCTCAGTCAGTTAAGCGTCTGACTCTGATCTTGGCTCAGGACATGATCTCACAGTTCATGGGACCGAGTACCACACTGGGCTCTGCGCTGATAGCATGGAGCCTGCTTGGGATTCTCTCTCTCCCTCTCTCTCTCTGCCCCTTCTCCATTTTCATTCTTTGTCTCTAAATAAATAAACTTAAAAAAAAAAAAAAAACATAGGGAGGTGCTTGCTTCAGCAGCACATGTACTAAAAAAAATAAGGGAAAGTTTCTAAGGAGAAGAGGAGGGGGAGGTGGCCTGGACACAGCACTGTGTGAGCACCTAAGGGGGCCAAGCAAAGGGCTGAGGGCACAGCTCACCGCCCTGGCTGGCTCACCAGAACGGTGGAAAAGGGCTACAAAAGTAGGTTAGATCAGGCATGGAGAACCTGGGGCTTGCCCAATATAGTTTGTGCCCCCTAAATTAACTTTTCACCAATTTGATCCTGCAGGCAGTAAAAAAATACTGAATACTTTTAAGGGGGAAAGCACACTGTTGAATGTGGTATGAGGACAATTCAGAAAGAACAGGTTGAGAAAAGGAAATTTCATGCGAGAAGCCAGATAGGTGGCATGATGGCAAAGCAATGAGGTAGAGAGAAAAGGGGGGTGGTGGAGAGTGCAGAGGACAAGGGTTAGTTGGGAGAGAACTTTTTTTTTTTTTAATTTTTTTTTTTAACGTTTATTTACTTTTGAGACAGAGAGAGACAGAGCGTGAACGGGGGAGGGTCAGAGAGAGGGAGACACAGAATCTGAAACAGGCTCCAGGCTCTGAGCTGTCAGCACAGAGCCCGACGCGGGGCTCGAACTCACGGACCGCGAAATCATGACCTGAACCGGGAGTCAGCCACTTAACCGACTGAGCCACCCAGGTGCCTTGGGAGAGAACTTTTTAAAGAAAGGGTCTGGGCTTGGCGACTGTCCAGGGCTGAAGAACCATGGAGCTGGTGGAGGCCTGAAACCTGAGGGGCTGAGGAGTGAAAGGCAAGGCAGGAGAGGAGGCTGCCCACAGGGAGGGTCTGGCACTGGGAGAGAAGTTGAGGCTCTGGGAACAGTTTCCTCCAGCTCTGTGGGAAGTCAGTGACAAGGTGCCCCTTGTATGGCAGGCAGGACACCACTCAGCTGGCACGCAGAGCCAGGCATTTTTTGATCCCTTATGTGTCCATTTCCAGAAGTATCTCTGCTCGGCGTGTGTGTGTGCACTCAGAGGGGTCATCTGCCCCTTCTCCACTCTCCTGCTGACTGTTTTGCGAGCAAGAAGCTGGCTAAGGGACGTACTGGTCGAAGAGCCAGAAGCAGACAGGTCCTTGGAGGGCCTGGGAGGGAGTCTGCATGGCAGGCCCCAGTCGGCTTACCTACCCTGTCTTGTCCAGGGGTTCTGCCCCTAACATCAAAACTGTAACCCATTTTGGGGTGCCTGGGTGGCTCAGTTGGATGAGTTACTGGCTCTTGATTTCGGCTCAGGTCATGGTCTCACGGTTCATGGGATTGAGCCCCGTGTTGGGCCCTGTGCTGATAGTGGGGTGCCGGCTTCGGATTCTTTCTCCCTCTGTCTCTACCCCTCCCCTGCTCTCTCTCTCTCTCTCTCTCTCTCTCAAAACAAATAAACTTAAATAAATTAAAAAGAAACTGTGACCCATCCTGTGTATTTCTTTAGGAGATAGCTAGTTAACAGATGCTTAGGAGGTGATCAGTTCCCTTTTGTTAATATGAACAATTGTTCTATTTCTTAAAGTATTTAAAGTACTAGAAAAAAATTAGAAAATTTGGAAAGCACAGAAAACTGTATAGTAATTTTCTTTTTTCTTTTTTTTAAAGTAAGCTCTACACCCAATGTGGGGCTTGAACTCAAGACCTGTAGATCAAGAATTGCATGCTCTATGGACTGAGTCAACCAGGCACCCCTAAAGTAATTATTACATGGTTTCCCAGGATCATATTTTGAACGAGACTGTCCAGAGACACATCTATTTAGAAGGATGATTCTAGGTGGTGAGTTGCAGAGACCAGAGCAGGCCAGGGTTCTCTGAGCTCCTGATTCCACCACTTTTCATTCCTCCCACATTAAAACATTCTATTATCTTGACTTCTGTGACTCCTTGGCTCTCCCCAGTGGCTTCCCAGCCCCCATGACCAGTGTCTTTAGTCACTGGTACCCATAAAGTCCTGCCAAGATTCTTGACTCCTTCCACTCCACTCCACTCCAAACAATCATCCTGAAAACCCATCTTCTCCTGGGCTTCAGTCATTGTCTACTTGCTCATGATGTACCTGCAGCTGAGGATTTCTGCCCTGAGCCCCTCACCATTATCTTAACCAGCTCCTGGCCATCCCCATCTTAGCAGTCTGGCTTCACACAGTATAGTAATACCTCTTTTTACTTGTATCCACCCTTGTAGACCTGCTGTTTCTCTTCCTGGTTTCCTAGCTCTGGAAGCTGCACCACCAGCCATTCAATTATCCAGGCCAAGTCCGTGAGCCATCTTTGATTCATCCTTTCCCCCTTATGTTTCCACAACTAATCAGTCATCATGTTCTGGCAATTCTTCCTCCTAAATTCTGTGCTACTCAGGGCATGTGGTTCAGTGCTGATCTGTGACAACTACAGAAATTGAGAATAAATGCTTAGGAATTTTTATGGCATCTTGAGGAATTTCATGTTTTACAATTTACTGAGAAAAATGTGAGCTTATATTCTATCATTTAAAAAAATTTTATTTTTTGGGGTGCCGGGTGGCTTAGTCGTTTGTGTCTGGCTCTTGATTTCAGCTCAGATCACAATTTCACAATTTGTGAGTTCAAGCCCCACACTGGGCTCTGCACTGGCAGCATGGAGCCTGCTAGGGTTCTCTCTCTCCTTCTCTCTGCCCCTCCCCTGCTCATGCCTTCTCTCTCAAACTAAGTAAATAAAACTTAAAAAATTTTTTTAAATAAAATTTGTATTTTTCTATCAATTGATTTTTATTGTATTTTACAAAACTATTGCTCCATAATAAACTAGGATAAACAGGTCTTTCATCATGGGTAGAAAAAAGCTGTCCTAAGTCTCTCGTGGGCCCACCAGCCACTGCTTGATCACACGGGCGTCGTCCACTGTCTGGAGCACCTGGCAGTCTCCCCCCCTCTGTCCCCCCCCTTGCTCCCCTCAAATCTGAGCTCCACAACATGGCCAAGTGAGCAGAAGTGCAAGTCTGGACCCAACTGCCAGCCTGCCATTTAAGCACTTCCCTGCCTAAAGTGCAGCGCTAACTTCCCTCCACTCTTAGGACAGTTTCCCAGCTCTTTGCCCAGACCCGGAACCTACTTTCCTACTTGACTGTACCTTCCCAAATCACCAAGTCTACTCTCCCTGCCAGCCGTCGAGAACTCTCACTTTTGGGAACATATCACGGTCTCTTGCGTTTGAGCCTTGCACATACTGTCCTGTTGAGTAGGACACTCTTGCCATCTGTACCTGACGAATTACAATTTGTTTTTTGGAAAACAAAAAAGAAAAAAAAAGTTTTTTGGGCTTCCTCCCATGAGCCCCTCTTTGTTTTTTTTTTTAAGTTTTATTTATTTTGAGAGAGAAGCCCAACCAGGCTCCACACTCAATGCAGAGTCTGACACGGGGCTTGTCTCACAGCCAAACATGAGATCACGACCTGAGCCGAAATTAAGAGTCAGATGCTTAACCCACTGAGCTACCCAGGCCCCCTCCCGTAAGTCCCTCAAATCTTGGCTAGGAGTCCTGTTCTGTGATCCCATTTAATATCCAGTTATAGCGTGTACCACATCATATTACAGCAGTTTGTCCACCCCCAATCAAAATGATGTTACTGGGAGACGAAAGTCTTAGGGTTGTGCCCCCAGAGCCTGGTGCAGAGGCATTCAAGTAAGATGTTGGAATCAGTGAACCATGAGGTTCAAGCCCCATGGCTACCGCCTTTAACCTTGCAGAGAGTCTCATCATGAGACAGACAGTTCTGCTCTTCAGTTGTCTCTCCTCTCTACACCTTGTGAGGAGGCACTCAGGGAAGAGAGGCATCCTCTCTGTACCTACTCTAATTAGCTGGGCAAGCCAGAGTTCTTCAGAGACGAGCCCCTTACATGAGCAGTGCCAAGGAAATAACTTGCTTCCTGACTTAGACGTCATCTGGGACTATTGTCAGGGACTGGCCACTTCCTCTTACCCACCTCCTTCCAACTCTGTGCAGCAAATGGATGGAGACCCTTTCCCACAGGCTGCTCTAACCTTTCTCAGATGTTTATTTGCTAGAAGCGGGTCTTTCCCTAGCAACTCTAAGCTTGATACAGACAAGACAAACACTTACCTGCTTTTAGTAAGGAACCTTCTGTCTTTTCTGGATGCCAAGATATAGGCCAGATCACTGCTGAACTGCAGGAACTGCAGGAAGGGTTGGTTTACCATCCTCTTTTGGTATCGTTAGTGGCCCTCCCTCTTCATGCCCACACAGCCCCTTCCCCTGGGGCAGGTCGTCACTAAGCCATCCTCTACTCTGGGTCCCCAGCTTCTCTCCCACCTCCCACACCTGTAAACATTGGGTTTGAATGAACCCCCAAAGAGGCCACTATGCAGCCTAGTCAAGCCCAGTCCTACCTCCCTAGATGGCAAGCAGATGGCTGTTTACTTGGTTGTGGAATGACTGAGACAAAAATTCAGGATGGAAAAAGCTTTGTTCAAGGCAGTGTGGGGGTGGGGGTGAGGGGAGACTGGCCACCCACTCAGAGACCTGGAAGTCAGGGAGGAGGACAAACAAGGGAAAATCAATGCAATGCAAACGCTTCTGCCAGACTTTTGGGGTCAGAAGCCTCTGCTTGTCAGACTCACACACTTTTCTAACTACAAGTGATTGCCTATTTCAGTGGTTCTGTATTTTCAGTGGTCCCCCACGTGCTCCGCTGTGGCAGGGCTGCAGTGCTGATTTGGCACATTCCCTGCACTCACAAGTGGTACAGCTGAGTTATGAACTCAGAGCTGCAGCTGAGGATTTCTTCCAGCATAGACAGCTGGAAAAGTTTCAGTAAGTAGTCACTGGTTTTGGCCTTGAAGACCGGAGGCAGAGAGGTAAAATTAAAACCCAGCTTCTCTTTAGTGGCAAAGTGTCTAATCTGGGGCAAGGGATGAGACAGTAGGGGGGAGTATAAAGCTGGTAACATATTGGGTCCCAAAGGTAGGGGACCTTGTTGCCCGGCCAAGGATTTGGGAGAGATGAAGAATCAGCATGGGACAGACTTTGATGTCAGAGACCCAGGTTCAAATTCCAGCTTCCAAGTTAATAACTACCTCACTTTAAGCAAGTTATTTAACTTAGTGCTTTTCTTCCTCAAAAGGGGCTTGAGATATCCAGTTCGTAAGACTGCTAATGAGGTAGGAGAGCAGAGTGGTTGAGTGGGCTTTGGAGTAAGACTGTTTTTGAACTGGTTTGAATTCTAGTTTACCACTGACTAGCCGCATGACCTTAAATTACGTAACTTCTCTGTGCCTGCTACCTCTGTGAAATGAGACTCAGATGTAGAGCATTTAGTACATTTGGTACATTTAGCATTGAGTGCCTGGCACATAAAAGGTGCTCACTAAATGATAACATTTTTTTCCTCTCTTTTCCTGACATAGGATGTGGAATAGGGGCCCAGAGGGCACAGTTCAGTTTGTTTGTTTTTTTTAAGTAGGCTCCATGCCCAACATGGGGCTTGAACTCATGACCCTGAGATCAAGAGTCACATGCTCTACTGACTGAGCCAGCGAGGTGCCCCCCCACTCCCTTTTTTTTTTTTTTTTGGTCAGAGGTCAGGTTTATGGCAGTGCCAAGTGGTCTGGACAGGCCAGGAGATTACAATAATCCAGGTGAGAAATAAAATCAGAACCTGCATGCAGGAGGAAAGAGATGTGACTGATTTCTGTGAAGAATCAATAGGGCTTGGCAGCTGATTAAACATGCCCAGGACAAATATCAGGTTTGACACATGGATCAGCAAGAAAAGATATATCACCCCAACTAGTAGCATCAGAAGGGGTGGGTAGGTAAGGAGAGTGGGGAGGGAAGAAAAGTTTGGATGGCTATTGAGTTTAAAGTGGCAGCCACAAAACAGGGGATGGCAGTGTGCACTGGAAAGAGTGGTACCACACCTGCTAGGGTGCGACTATCAAACAAACAAAACTACACATGTGGGCAAGGATGCGGGGAAATTGGAACTCTTGTGTGTTGCTGATGGGAATGTAAAATGATGCAGTGGCTGTGGAAATGGGTATGGCAGGTTCTCAAAGAGTTAAAAATACAATTACCACATGACCCAGCAGTTCCACTTCTGGGTATACATCCAGAATTGAAAGCAATGCCTTAAACACTATCTGTACACTCATGTTCATTGCAACATTATTCACAATAGCCAAAAGGGGAAACATCTCAAATGTCCTTTGATGGATAAATGGATACACAAAATGTGGTATATACACACAATGGGATATTCTTTAGCCTCAAAAAGGAATAAAATTCTGTTACATGCTACAACATGGATGTACCTTGAAAATATGCTAAGCCAGAAAAAAGGAAAGATACTGTATGATTCCACTTATCTGGGGTACCTAGAATAGTCAAATTCATACACACAGAAAGAAAAGTGGTTACCAGGGGTTGGGGGAGAAGGGAGGTGGGGTATTAGTTTAATGGGTATAGAGTTTCACTATGGGATACAGAAGTTCTGGAGATGGATAGTAGTCATGGTTGTATAATGAGGTGATTGTACTCAATGCAACTGAAGTATACACTTAAAAATGGTCAAGGGCGCCTGGGTGGCTCAGTTGCCTAAGCATCTGACTTCGGCTCAGGTCATGATCTCACAGCTTGTGGGTTTGAGCTGCACATCGGGCTCTGTGCTGACAGCTTGGAGCCTGGAGCCTGCTTTAGATTCTGTGTCTCCCTCTCTCTGTCCTTCCCCTGCTTGTGCATACTCTCTCTCAAAAATAAACATTTAAAATTTCAAAAAAGCAAAGGCATTTGGGGCACCTGGGTGGCTCAGTCGGTTAAGTATCTGACTTGGGCTCAGGTTGTGATCTCAGTTTTGTGAGCTCAAGTCCCGCACTGGGCTCTGTGCTGTCAGCTAGAAGCCTGGAGTCTGCTTCAGATTCTATCTCCCTCTTTCTCTGCCCTTCTCCCACTTGTGCTCTGTCTCTCAAAAATAAATAAACATTAAAAAAAAAAAAGCAAATGCATTTTAAAGAATGGTTAAAATGGTATATTTTATGTGTATTTTACCAGAGTAGAAAGGAAAAGAGATAAGCAATGAAGACAGTAGGTTACATTTAAACATAAATGGATGGCATTGGAGGAAGAAGTGAAGATGTCAGCTTTTTTTTTTAATTTTCAAAAGATGTTTACTTATTTTCGAGAGAGAGAGAAAGAGAGAGGCAGAGAGAGACACACAGAATCCAAAGCAGGCTTCAGGTTCTGAGCTGTCAGCACAAAGCCTGACGTGGGGCCTGAACTCATGGACTACAACATCATGACTTGAGCAAAGTTGGATGCTTAACTGACTGAGCCACCCAGATGCCCCAATCAGTTTTAATGTGAATTATAATAAAATGGTTAAGGAAGAATGTTACAAATTAACAAGATGTAGGAAATAAAATTGTAAATCATTTCGGTAAAAAATTTAAAACAGTGGCAAATAAAAATCTCGGAACAATGGCAGTAGGGACATTTGGTGTCAATGTCCAACAGGAACTTGGAAAGGGTGACCAGAACATGGCAAAAAAGTCTGAATTGAAGATAGAAGTTGATTGCACAGAGGGACATCTTAAGTTGTAGGTAAAAGTAAAAGTCATTTAGAGGAAGGTGCACTGACTGCGTGAAGAAAGAGGGGTGCTTGGCTGGGCTTGGTCAGTACAGCGTGTGACTCTTGATCTTAGGGTTGTGAATTTGGGCCCATGTTGGGTGTAGAGATCATTTTTTAAAAAGTCTTAAAAAAAAAAAAAGAAGAAAGCAAGTCTTAGGAAGAGCACACCTTTGGGAAGTGGAAGAAGGTCACTGGAAAGGCAGGCCGTGTCACAGCTGGGTGAGTGTGGGTCACGGCACCAGTGAGAACCAGGTCAAGAGGGGGTTGATCAAGCTGTCAGAGGCCACACAGGATGTTAAGTGCTGTGAAAGGGCTAAGGCTCTATGTAAGTCAGTAGTTGTAGAAAGGTAGGGAGGAAGCCAAATGTCAGGAAAAAAAAGCCAGGTTCTATTAGTGAAGAGTTTGGATGAAGGTATGGGGCGCTTCGCTGGCTCAGGCAGAAGAGCATGTGACTCTTGATCTTGGGGTTGTGAGTTCCAGCCCCATGTTGGGTGTAGAAATTACTAAAAAAAACCCAAAGAAAACTTAAAAAAAGCTTGCATGAAGATAAAGAGCGGTAAATATGTGATATTCAAATAGAGGGAACTGGAACAACCTTCATAGGGAGGGAAGAAAGGAGGAGAGGCTAACTGATGGCATTTGGCCAGGAGGTAGACAGGGGAGGCTGGAATGCAGCGCACAAGGGAAAGTCAGCTTTGATGAGGGGACATTACTGGCAGAAAAGAAAAAAGGTGAAGATTTGGAAAAGCACAAAGTTAGAGGACCACATGAGGGAGTCTCCCTCATTTTTTTTAATGTTTATTTTTGAAGGAGAGAGAGAAACAGAGTGGAGAAGGGGCAGAGAGAGAGGGAGACAGAATCTGAAACAGGTTCCAGGCTCTGGGCTGTCAGCACAGCACCTGACATGGGGCTCAAACTCATGAACTTTGAGATCATGACCTGAGCTGAAGTCAGACACTTAACTGCCTGAGCCACCCCGGCGCCCTGGTCGTCTCCCTCTTTAAATAAAAAGGCAAGTCCAGCAGTGTTGGAAAGCATGGATGGGTTTGAGGTCGTTCTGCTCTCAAAATGCAGTGAGCAATGAGCTTGTTAAATGTGCAGAACCTCAGGACCCAGTCCAGGCCTAGTGAACCAGAATCTGATCTGAACAAGATTCTCCAGGTGATTCATGGGCTTATTCAAGTCTGCAAGCCACTGGTTTTGGAAAGTGGTTTATACAATGTTGACTGGGCAACAGAATTACCAGGAAAGCTTTGAAAAACCCTGTTGCCCAGGCTGCACCCCAGACCAATGAAAAACCCTGTGGGGTAGTGTTCAGGCACCTGATTTTTTAAGATTTTAATCTCTACATCCAACGTGGGGCTCGAACTTAACAATCCTGAGATCAAGAATCACATGCTTCACCAACTAAGCCAGCCAGACTCCCCTGAAGCCCAGGTTTTTAAACCCCTAAATGGGCACTCTAGATTGGCCACCATTGGCTTACAGCATTGCAAAGCCACAGACATAAGCTCACTAAAATTTGTTAAATAAGTCACAACAGCAGACATGGGAGATGTTGCCGGGAGTACACAGATCGTTGACCAGCAGGGAGGTCTTGACATTACGGATGGCAAGACCCTGGACTGGCAATGGTTGGTTAGGTTTAGATCTCCCAAAACACACAACACTGCAGATGAGACAGAGGATGTGGAAACTGGGAGTGAGACTTAAAATTTTTCTTAATGTTTATTTTTTTTCAACGTTTTTTATTTATTTTTGGGACAGAGAGAGACAGAGCATGAACGGGGGAGGGGCAGAGAGAGAGGGAGACACAGAATCGGAAACAGGCTCCAGGCTCCGAGCCATCAGCCCAGAGCCTGACGCGGGGCTCGAACTCACGGACCGCGAGATCGTGACCTGGCTGAAGTCGGATGCTTAACCGACTGCGCCACCCAGGCGCCCCCTAATGTTTATTTTTGAGAGAGAGACACAGAGGGTGAGCGGAGGCAGGGGAGGGGCAGAGAGAGAGGGAGACAGAATCCGAAGTAGGCTCCAGGTTCTGTGCTCTCAGCACAGAGCCTGATGTGGGGCTCAAACCCACGAATCATGAGATCATGACCTGAGCTGAAGTCGGACACTCAACCAACTGAGCCACCTAGGTGCCCCCAGAATTTGCATTTGCAACAAATTCCCAGGTAATGCTTTGGTCCAGAGACTACACTCAGAAGCATAATAGATGATGTGACCACAAGAAGACAGCAGACAATATGGAAGGCTGCCGTAGCGGGGCCATGCCATGGCCTCTACAAAAACATGCTTTTTTCCTCAGACCTATGTTGTTTCTAGGAAACGTCCTCCTAGCACCCCCTGGGGAGAATTACTGGTGTCAGAACCGTTTGCTCTGTCTTCATCACTACAGTGTAGCCTCACGGGAACAGAACCAGGATGAAAGGGAAGAGGAATTCAAGCTGCAGCAAGGACTCTGAGAAAACTAGGCAGAGACTGAACAGAACAAGGTGAGACAGCAGACCCAGACCGAGGAGATCCCGGGTCTGTGTTCTTCACCAGCACATCAAGTCAAATGGCTGTCCAAATCAAATGGCTAACAACACCCCACCCTCCTGCAATGATTACATTTCAGGGAGGGAATAAAAATCTTTCTACTACTTTATGCAGTGTGTTCTAACACTGTACTGTAGTCCAATTTCTTTGTATTGTTTTTCTCCCTTTACTGTGAACTCTGAGCAGAGGAAGCTATTCCCCCCCCCTCTCCCCTTTCCCACTGTTAGTAATTAGGCAAAGTAACTAGGCATACAGCTGGAATTTAATACTTACTGAGAACTTGACTGCGAGTTACTTCTTGGGGCACACACAGGCCAGGCTTCACTTGGATGTCTTTGCCTTCCTACTGTGGACTCAATTCCTCCCCAAAGCAAAAACCTTGAATCCAATCCGAGGAACTGACTCCACCTTGTTAAAAAATTCTATCTAGCGTTAACTGGTTAGAATAGAGCTACTCCTTTCTTGTCATTCGCTGTCCAAAATGAGGTTCAAATCCAAGATTCTAGGAGCAGGTAGTGCTTTTCCAAACCTGAAGACTTCTCAAGGGGACCTGAATTTATATGCAGGTCATGGAAACAGAAGGGGGCTGGGATTTCAGCACACAATAGCCAAATCTGGGGATTTTCCAGCTGCCTCCTTGGCTGGTATTTCACAGTCCATCTTACACTGAAGGTTTTCGTGAAAATTGCCTAAGGAAACTAGAGTGAGCATTGGTAAGCAGAGAGGGGACTAAAACACACACACACACACACACACACACACACACACACACACACACACACACAGATGTTCTCCATTAAAAAACCCAAGGGAAAATCATGAGGCCAGGGAAACAGACCTGCATGGCCCATCTACAGAGAATCCCATGGGGGAGGGGACAGTGCAGGCTACAGCAGTCTGGACACTCAGAGCTCTGCCTCATTCCCAGTTGGTCTAGAATCCAGCCTTGGGGAGAAAAGGTCCAATGGCACTTCTTCCAAAGGCACCCCTTGCACAACAGTTTACTGACATAGGCCTTTCACCTCTAGTTAGGTTAAAGGGTGAAGGTTGACTTCCAAGAGTCCAACTGTGGGTTACTTTCTCCATTCTGTTAATACCACTCTCAGAGAGTGTAGATTATGACAAAACTGAACCCTATAGGGGCTACTTGTTTATATAATTAAGATACTTTCCTTCCCCAATGACAGGAATTGGTTTAGAGACATAAGACACTAACGTTTAACATGAGAAGCACTTTGGATGTTTCCAAATGTCAAAAAAGAAAGTTCCACAGAGTTTTGAGACTAATCCTCATGGACAATTTGTGACTTCCTTCCTTTTCCCTAAATCTTGCCCTGCCGGCTTTCTTTTCATGCTCCAATTTGAAGTAAGCAGCTCACTGATTATAACTGTTGTGTAAGTTATGTACACATAGGTTTTAATAAGCGTTAATGTCAAATCATAGTTCCAAAAATAGAACTGGATTAACACTGCCTACTGTATCAAATTTTGAAACACAGTTCACTTGTGGAAGACACTTTGTTTTGATTCCAAGGAGATAAATCTGGGAACACTCTAGGGGCACTAAGCTAACAGCTAAGTTCCTATTACAAAGTAAATTAAACCCGATCATTAGCTGAAACAAAGAATTTTGCCCTTTGCTTGGTGAAGAATTCAGGTCACAGAAGTGGTTGCAGTTAGGAATCCAGAAGTCAGCAATTAGTTTTTTCATGCATCGTAAGGATGTGATACTAATACCAACTGGGAGTAGATGTAGACCATGTCAGTGTCACAGTTGCCACGACAACAAAGGAAGCCAGGCCAGAGCAGTGAGTGGCCCACCCACCCTGTCCCACCAGTGCAAAAGGAGACACTGCAAAACATCTAACCAGCATCATGTCAAATCTGGGGTTTACTAATGATTTTCACTTAAAGTTGGTGGTGTTTCTTTTTTTTTTTTTGCTTCAAAAATCATATGGAAATCAGGGCGCCTGGGTGGTTTAGTTGGTTAAGTTTCTGACTTCGGGTGAGGTCATGATCTCATGGTTTGAGTTTGAGCCCTGTGTCGGGCTGACAGCTCAGAACCTGAAGCCTGCTTTGGATTCTGTGTCTGTCTCTCTGAAAAATAAACATTAAAAAAAAATTATATGGAAATTCAACTAAACTAGAAAATGTGACTGATATAATATTTTTTAGGAAAAATATTTTTAAAGGTTTATTTATTTTTGAGAGCCAGAAAGACAAAGCGTGAGCAGGGGGGAGGGGCAGAGAGAGAGGGAGACACAGAATCCGAAGCAGGCTCCAGGCTCCGAGCCGTCAGCACAGAGCCCGACGCGGGGCTTGAACTCAAACTGAGAGATCATGACTGAGCCAAGGTCGGACGCTCAACCGACTGAACCACCCAGGCGCCTCTAGGAAAAATACTTTTTATGGAAGGTACAGTTTTAATTATTTTTTCTTTAATGTTTATTTATTTTTGAGACAGACAGAGCATGAACGGGGGAGGGCCAGAGAGAGGGAGACACAGAATCTGAAACAGGCTCCAGGCTCTGAGCTGTCAGCACAGAGCCCGATGCGGGGCTCAAACTCATGGACCGTGAGATCATGACCTGAGCCAAAGTCGGCCGCTTAACCGACTGAGCCACCCAGGCGCCCCTGGAAAGTACAGTTTTAAAGCAGTTGACAGGATAGATAGAAGTCTCAAATATATGTTAGTCAATAATAATAGATCAACAGGGATAACTTAATACCACATAATCGGGAGGTCAAGAGAGATCTGTCACTGTCCTGGAAAGTGATAAAACTGGGTGAACAACAGAGTTGGAAACTGGTACTATTTGTGGTAGAATTTTTACTGAATGAGATTACTCACAAGGCCAAGTAAGGATAAAACAGTCCAGAAATTGTGGGGTTTTGTGATTACAGCTACTTCAAGATGGCTTCATTGTTCTTTTTTTTTCAAGCAATCTATAACCAACGTAGGGCTCAAACTCACGACCCTGAGAATGAGTCACATGTTCCATGACTGGGCCAGTCAGTTGTCCCAAGGTGGCCACTTTTTATCTATTCTCCCTCTTCCCCGTAACAAAAACCCTCCTAGGAACTGGAAATAAAACCTAAATGAACTGGGCAGGTAGAACAGGTAGAAGAGCCCCTGCTTACCTAGCCTTGCAGCTCCCACTTCTAACCACCTGTAATTCACACATAGCTGCCTGCCAGACCCCAGGCTGCCCTAGATCTTGGAAGGAGAGCAAAAGTAGTGTATACAAGTGTGTCAAAGGTACGTGTACCAAGGGCTGGGGGTCTGTGGGTGGTATTGGGAGTGGGCGCAACAAGGTGGGTGTTGATGGGGCTGGCTGGGGGGTACTGTATCCCAGACATCATGTGGAACTGCCAGTTTTCGTGCCGTTCTGAGGCTCTCCACAGAGCATGCACCGCCATCACCTGCCCAGGGCACACTCTGCTGTCTGCCCCAACACCGCCTGCCCGTCTTGATGAAGCCAGGGGAGATGGGTGGTGGCGTTGGGGCCTAGTTCAAACCTTCGTCCCGATGATAAAAGTGACACACGGACACACACAACTCACACATATCAGAGCCTTGCTATTTTAAGAATGTACTTTATACAAAATAACCAGTTCATATGGAAATAAAATCTACAGATCTCTGAGGATCAAAAAGCTTTTTAAAAAGTTCTTTTAAAAAATCATCCAACACACAATATCGAACTAACTATTGAGGTAAGTGTCGCTCTCAGTGAAACAGGGAATCAGCAGACCACGACAAAATATACACAATATAAAAATAAATAGCATTCCCCTTTCCAGTACTGGCCAGGAAAGTTCTCACGGCTTTTGCAGCAGGAGCAAAGAATCCCTGACACTGTGCCGCAGGCTGGTGGAGACTGGCCTGGGCTCCCAGGAGCTGTGTGCAAGGCAGGAGAGTGAGGTACCCAGGTCCCAGCTAGGGGAAAGGGGTCACACGGAGGACACTGAACGGGGTTCAGCACTTCAATAACTTATTATCCACGCCCCTGTTCCCAGCCCCATCCCACCCTTTTCAAAAACACATGCAGGACAATCAGCTGCTTCTCAGGTATTTCTACATAAAGGTTCAGTCAGTCCCCTGGTACACAGTGAGAGACCAAGACTAGCTGGGGAGACAGCCTCACTAATGTCTGTTTAGCAAAGGCCTTTTACAAAGCAGAGACAGATGAACATGCAACCTGGAGCTGAGGCTTGCGTCACAGCTTCATATGAGAGATGGGATGCAGAAATGTTCACTCAAGTTCCGTTTTCCCAATGGGAAAGCAGGGCAAGGCTGGGTGCCCTAAGGCTCCATCCATGTTAGAGTCCAACCCACTAGAAAAGAAAAAGGGGTTTCTTCTCATGCAGCAAGCCTCAATCACATTCTTAGTTCCTAGACAGTGATGTGAGCCCCGGAATAAAAGCCTCTGCATGCTCAGCCAAGATTCCCAGTATCCTCACTGGAGTGTTGAACAGAGAGCTATCCACAGGGACCCTGCATCCCAGAACCCCCGACAGTGGCACAATCCTGACTCACGCACACGGAGCTGACTTCCTCAGTGGAGGCCCTTGCAGAATCTGGCAGGGGGCGAATGCACTGACACTGGGTCACAACACAGGGGGTAGCAATAATGCTAGAAAACTCTAAGCCTTTCAGTTCTTTGAAAACAGTTTCTTTGAAAGCATGACAGGATTCTGACACTATGTGACTGTCCTTGCCTTGGGACTGCTGGGTTAAGACTTCCTGTGAAATTCAGATTAGGTCTTAAGAGCAGTATATTATTTATAGATTTGAACTTCCGTTAAAAAGAAAAAAGGGAAAAATTTCAACCTAGTGGTATGGATTGAAAGCTTGTTTCTGACATCTGTGGTGACTGCAACACTGGGATTTTGCGTGTTTTGGACAGAGCTTTGTTTTGGAGTATGTGTTTTGGACATACTCTTGGACTCCATGGGAATTAGCAGGAAAAATTTCACAGTAGACAAACGCCACGGGATAACACCACCACATGCTTAGTCAAGAGAAGCATTTCCAAGGTCTGAGGGCTAAGCTACGGCACAATGACATTTCAAGCTGAGGTGTGAGTGAACTAAGGCACATACATACTACGGGTCTTGAGGTTTTCAATAAATGTAAAAATGAAGATGAGCATGAAATAGTTTTGCCTTTGGAGTGCAGTTTGACTTGGGCTCACTGAGAAAAAAGAATCCTTAATAACAAGCTCATGTGCACTGCCAGAAGAACTAAACCAACGTGATTAAGGAGAGGTGGAGTGGCTTTAATTTTATTTTTAGAAAGTGGGATGGAAAGTTCTATGAACAAGGATCTGTGTATTTTGCCCTCATTTACTCTTCACATGCATCTACCATAATTTTAGCCAACAGCTACTTTTTAAATGAACAGACTCTGATGGAAAACAAAAACAAAAACAAACCCAAACAGAAACCTTCCAAAAGGCTTTACTTTTCTTTCTGGATCATTTATTTCTCTTGGGTCTTAGGGAAACAGATTCTAACTTATTAACAAGTCTAATAAAGGCTAGCCATGACTATCAAATCAAACAGGTGTGAGAGTATTCTCATTACCCGTGGACCCCAGCTATCCCCTTCTGCAGACTACTGAGAGCTGAGAGCCAGCACACTGACCCACCGTGTGAAAGTCCTTCTAGCCTGAGAGAGGTCATTTTTAGGACCTCCTCACACACTACTTTCTAGTTACAGCATATCACATGACCATCATCCCCATTATGGAGAAGATGGCAAATGCATTTGCATCTGCTTAAGACACTTGGGAAGAGAAGTGCCAAAGGAGAAAGACGAGGAAAGAGGTCCTGCGGATCAGTGGTTCACAGCAGCTCAACGGTCACATGTGTTCCTGCAATCTTTCAGCTCCTGACTGCTTTTAGTAGATCTGCACTTCAAAGACCAGTAAAAGCTCAGGATATACCAGACAAGGGCTGAAGTGCTGGGACCTGTAATGCATGACCCAATTCCCACATGGGATGCAACAAGGCTGACAAGTTTGCTGTTGCCCTTGTTCCCAGTGTTACGATTTGAAACAGTAGTTCAATCCTTGATACTCTTCTTCCTTAATATCTTCTCACCTCTCTACATACTGAGAAGGGAGGTTAAGGATATAAGAATTTACGGATTTCTTTCTATATTGTTCACAGCTTCTAGCAACAGGGAACAGGGGGTGAGGGGCTGGGGGAGTGTGGAGAAAAGGTTACCTTGAGTGGGTGGAAGGAAAGGGAACAAATCAACCCAACTATTGCTTATGGTCCGCTCCTACCCACGCCCCAGGGTCATTCAGCACAAAGCAACGCCTCCAACTTTGGTGCCAGGGGAACAGACCCAGTGCTCACCGTGCTCCCAGTTATACAGCAGCCAGAGGCCTCTCACCCAAACCAGCTTTCATGCAAAAAGAGAAAGGCTGTCACCAGCACAAGGCTCTGGGCCTAGACCAGCTCTAAACAGACCCAAACCAGCTGTCAAGACCAGTTGGTCTTTCTCTCCTCCCTGCTTTTACACAAACATAAAAACAGAAGAGGTAATGCTTCGGCCATGCTAGCTTATGCTAGCTTAGGGGCTAACATGGAATCTGTTCTCCCTACAGGGATAAGGCTGACCTCTTCACTCCTCCAAACCAGATTATGTCAGTGATAGCTCTCTAACAAGAATTAGGATCAAATGAGAACACAGGCTCAAAACTCATTCCACATAAAAGCACATCAAATTTAAAACTGAAGTCTATTAGAGAAAAACTTGTATTTTTGTGCATTGTATCTTAAAGGCTCCCTGTGTTCCCTATGCAACTCTTAATCCTACCTGAGCTGTGAGCCACAACGCCAGGTCAAAAGCATTCCCTTATTTTTATGAGTCTCCATTACACTGGAGCTGGTATGTTGGGCTTCCATCGGTATAACATGGATTATTTCCAATTTGTTTCTCTTCCTGATAGCACACGCTTAGCAAACTTTAAACATGTTGGCTCCACGTTTCATCAATGATGCTGGAATTGGAGGGAAAGATTCTACTGGCCCCTCACAAGGCTGAATTTGTAAGAAACTAGGGCAGATTAATAATATATGGAAGCTTTTCTACTATCCCAAAGGCATGCTTAAAAATATGCTATTCTTTACAAAAACCTGTAATTTCAGGGCATTTTTCCTTAGTCTTATTTTTTTCTTTGTGGGATATTCAAAAGTTTAAAACATAGGAGTCCTAACTTTGGTGGCATCTCAGCTAAAATCAAATATAGAATGCTAACCAGGGACAATCCAGTGTAATTCACTTCTAAAACTGTAACAAAGTAATTTAATACTGTAAAATTGTTTCCTATCACAGGTATGACAAATGATTTCCAAGAACTTGTTCCTGAAAGCTATTTTAAATCACCATGACTTATCTTACTATGATTCACTTAAAATGAATAAAACCTATATATACCGAGATATTCCTAAATTCAACCTGTAAATCTATAGAATACATTTTTCCTATTCAAAACTGTGCAATTTCTTTATTGTACTAACATATACAAACCTGAGTAGTCACTTCCACAAAATGTGATTCGTGTCAGAAAGCTTTGTGTGATGCCTACCAGATCACAGTCCCAGCAGGTCTGTGACGAGGATGATTCATTTTATATTTTAATAAGCAAAACACTCTAGTGATCCCAATTCCTGATATTGGTTTACAACTATCTGGTAGGGCTGGTGGCAAATCAGGAAGGTGCGGCACTGCTCTCTGAAATCCAGGATTTAGGCCACTGGATGAGAGGGAAGCCAGTCTTGTGGGCAGACGCTCCTGGTAGAACATGTGAGAGCACTCTGCCTTCCAATGGAGAAAGCCCACAACCAGGGTGTAGTGCAATGGTACCCTCTACGGCTGATCGGAAAGAAGGCCTTTAGCTAACAAAGGACTGCTAGCCACTGAGGAAATAGTGACATTTTACAAGAGTAAATTTACCCTACCCTCTTCTCCAGCTCCCGAAAGTATTCAGTGTGATATGATTGTAAACAAATGAGGATCACTCTAGTGCTGCGTGCCCACCATAGTTAGGACTTCCATTTCTTCCACACCCCCACCCACCCTTCCCACTTTATGTACAATACATTCACCACCAACAACAAAAATTATTTTTAAAAGGCAACATGAAAATTCTGTAAACTGGACCCAGCTCCAAACACATTAATACTACGAGTAGTCCCTTCCCCAAATATATACCTGAGTTTAGCTGCTCATGAAAGTTTACAAGCACCACTCCATTCATAAGTATGACCCCTCCCCCAAGTTTAGGATGATCTTCCCTGAAAAAAGAGTCTCAGGACTTAGAAAAGCTGTCACTAATTTCAGTTCATCTGTTTTTAACTATCAGCCATGCAAAAGATCCCTGCCCAAGGACCGCTGCAAGCTGGTGTTAGTCTAGGACTCTGGGAATGGCTCCAGCTCTTGGATGGCACGAGTGATGCACTGTGAAGGGGTGTGGCGGGGGGACAGGAACAGAGATGAGCAGGGACCATTCCCCTAAATTCTCCATGTTCCAGTCTTCATGCGCAGCTTTCTGTTTCCTTGGGGTTTATTTCCTCCTTGGACTAGCTCTGAGAGAAGCAAATAAAGACAATTTAAACAAAATTGACAGCTGTATTGTTTAAAAAAATTAAGTAAG
Source organism: Panthera onca (assembly GCF_046562875.1). Taxonomy (NCBI): domain Eukaryota; kingdom Metazoa; phylum Chordata; class Mammalia; order Carnivora; family Felidae; genus Panthera; species Panthera onca. The sequence goes on from NC_138345.1 coordinate 34,352,213, forward strand.
CTGAAGAGCTGTACACATTCCTCTCCACCTGAAAAATGGCTTGGTTTTGGTTTCAGCCATCACAGTTTACTTCTGGAGGGTGGGATCTAAAATTTTGGACCTCCTGATCCAGACCCCAACCTCGTCACTCAGGAGCTGTGGGATTTCTTGCACATTAGGGAATGGAACTGATGTCGGTGAAGATAATTAATTCATGGCAGTCAAGAAAGAGATTAAATGAGATGCTGCATGCATGCTAACCCTTAGCACGGTGCCTGGCAGAAAAGCAGCACTTGAAGGTAGCTACAGTTCTTTTAAAACTGGACTAACCAGTCCCTCTCAGATGAAATTGGTAGAATAAAAAAATACAAAGCTATCTTATCAAAATAAATGCTAGTGGCCAGTTAGGAAACATGAGGCTTAAACAGCCCCAAATAGCTGGTTACCACAAGGACAGAAAAAAGGAACATACAGAGACAGCACAGGAGCTACTTCCGAGGTCATCTTCTCCTGGCTTTTTCCACCACTGAATCTACTTGGAGCACAGGGCCCGAGGGGCCCTTTTTACTTGGCTGCCAGTAGGACATGAAGCACTTCCCAGAACACCTTAAAAGATTTTTTCAGAATCACAACAAACTCACAATAAACTATTCCCTGCCACCTCGAAGAATAACAAAAATTCTAATTGCTGGTAATTTTTACCTGATCAAGAGGAAGTGTTGGGGGTTTATGTGGTGGCAGCTCTTCCTGTGACGTTGCTGGTGCTGGGGTCTTTGGGAACGAGGACTGTGACTGGACCGGATGCATTTGCATTCTGTAGCCACAAGAAAGCATAGTTAAGAATTAATGAAGACATATTAATTAAAAATGAAAAGAGACACTTTAATCACAAAAATCTGGCAGATACTGCCTTAATTATCTAGGTAATCAAACTTGAAATCAATACTGGGACAAAGTGCCATCGTGTGCCTCCAGATGAGATGCAATAAGAAGTATATGACACCGGGGCACCTGGGTGGCTCAGTCCGTTAAGCATCCCACCCTTGATCTCAGCTCAGATCTTGACCTCAGGGTTGAGTTCAAGCATGATGTTGGGCTCCATGCTGGGTGTGGAGCCAACTTAAAAAAGAAAGAAAGTACATGACACCACCTATGTAGTGTTCTTGACAAATGTTTAACTGGACTCCAAATATGAGGAAACAATGAGAAGAATCCAGAGATTGGGACAGTTTACATGAGAACTAGCCTGGAGTCTTTGAAAAACAAAAAAACCCAAAACAATGATAGCATAAATGTCTCAAACTAAGAGATTAAACAGACATAGCAACCAAACATATACATTAACCTTAAATGGATCCTGGATGGGAAAAAAAAAAATAAAACAAAGAAATGTAGCTTCAATGTTTCATTTTTTGAGAATGACAGAGCGTGAGCAGGGGAGGGACAGAGAGAGAGAGAGAGAGAGAGAGAGAGAGAGAGAGAGAATATGAATCTGAAGCAGGCAGCAGGCTCCGAGCATCAGCACAGTGCCCGTTGTGGGGTTCGAACTCATGAACCTTGAGATCATGACCTGAGCTGAAGTAAGACACTTAACTAACTGAACAACTCAGGTGCCCCAAGAAATGTAGTTTTAAAAGATATTTTGAGGGGTGCCTAGGTGGCTCAGTCAGTTGAGCATCCAACTGCAGCTCAGGTCATGATCTCACGGTCTGTGGGTTTGAGCCCTGCACTGGGCTCTGACAGCTCAGAGCCTGGAGCCTGTTTCAGATTCTGTGTCTCCTCCTCTCTCTGCCCCTCCCCTGCTCATGCTCTGTCTCTCTCTCAATAATAAATAAACATTAAAAAATTTTTTTAAAAGATATTTTGAGGACAACTGGAGAAATTAAGTGAGAACTCTGTATTAAATACTATTAGTGTTATCTTCCTTAGGTGTGAAAATAGTTTGAGATTGTGCTCCAGGAAAATGTCATTATTCTTAGCAGATGCATGCTGACATATTTAGGAAGAAAGGGTCAGGATGTCTGCAATTTACTTCCCAATGGTTTAAAAGAAAAGACAAAGAAAAGAAACAATGTACTTAGTGAGGCATAAAACAAATATGGCACAACGTTAAATGGCGGAGAGGTTTTGGAGGTAAGGTCTTCTTAGGTTGGCACTGAAGAAAGGCACATTAGTTTTTAAGTTGGATGGTATTGGTTTTAAGATTAAGCTTCATAACTTCATTTTTTTTTTTTTAAGTTTAAGTATTTGAGAGAGAGCGAGAAAATAAGTGGGGTAGGGGCAGAGAGAGAGAGAGAATCCCAAGCAGGCTCCACCCTTCCACCCTCAGTGAGGAGCCTGACTCTGGGCTCAATCGCATGAACTGTGAAATCATGACTGACTGAAATCGAGTTGGATATTTAACCAACTGGGCCACCCAGGTGCCCCTAGGCTTTATAACTTTAATATAAACAACTTCATTTAACCACCTTTTATATATTATTAATTTGAAAATTTCATGGATCACAGGTCACCTCATCACTATTTGCAAGAACTCTAATGGGGATAGTATTTGACTTGTTTTAAGAAGAAATGACAGATAAGGGATAAAACCTGAGCATTACATGTGATCCCATAACCTCAGGATTTGAGAAAGACCCATTTTACCCTAGTCAGAGTATCTGAACTTGGCAGCATATTGACGCCTGTCTATAGCTCTCAACCGGAGCTATCAAGTTTCTAGGGTCAAAATCTGTCATTTAAATGTGATTTCACTTTCATGAGGGAAAAAAAGTGCCAAAGATAAAATCAGACTCTAAGGCTGATACACTTCCATTAAGTCTCCAATTATCAATGAGTCACATGTTTTTCTTGGACCTAGACTGCTAACATTTATCGTTATTCCTAAGATCATTTTGCTCTTTAAAACTATTTCTTTTTTCAGAAAAACAAAAAAACCCCAAAAAACAAAAAAACAACCCAAAAACCACCTAATGTAACCTTACCCTGATGATCTGTACATTTCTTGGAAAGGTCCCCTTATTCCACTTCCAGTGCCAATCTGTTCCATCATTACAGCTTGAAAGTGACCCAGGCCATCTTCCTGGCAGCGATAGATGGGGCCCTCCTGAGAGAGGCCGTTGGGCTGGGCAGCCACTGGATGGTGAGGTGGGTGAGCAGCCACAGGGGAGGAGTAAGCTCTGGGCTGGAAATGACTGGCTGGCCGCTGAGGTGTATAAGGAGGCCCTGTCTGTAGCATCACACCATGGGGTTGGAAAGTAGATGAACCAAATCCCATCCCTGAACTCAGAGGTGGAGGAGTTCCATAAAGATATTCGTTGGCTGACAATGAGCTCTGTCGCTTGGTAGCTGCATTATGGTTGTCCAGGTCTAAAAATTCTTTGGGGCTCTCTGGTCTCTCCATAGATTCATCCAGCTTTTCTTCCTCTGGAACAGGATTCTGCCCATCAGCTGAGACTACTTTAGCAGCCACTGCATCCATTTGGGTTGGGGAAGTTAAGGCAGCATTCAGTGTCTCACAGCCTTGCAGATTAGCCAAGGTGCTCTTATCTGAGAAGAGGGGCCTTGGTGGAGGAGGTGGATTAGGTGGGAGCCCACTTGGGCTTCCCGGGGGATGAAGATGTCTCTGCCAGTCAGAAAAGCCCTGTGGACACGGATAATAAGGAGTTCGCTGATAGTGATGGTAGGAAGGCTGAGGTGGTGACTGGTAGGAATACCTCATTCCTTGGTGGGGGCGATACCGGGGAAAGACTCCAGAATGAGGGTTGCTAGATTGAAAGCCCCTAGGGGGAAAATGCTGAGGATGGGATACTGAGGGTTTACTTCCCATCACAGGGCCCAAACCTTGCAGGCCTGGACTGATGTGGTAATGGGTAGCTGAATTTGGGTATTCCAGGCCGGGCATGTACAAGGGAGAAAACTGGCTTACAGTGCCTCCCATCAAACTGGGGTCTGTGTTGGGAGGTGTAGCTGGGTTCTGTCCTGCACATGGCATGGTTTCCTGTAGTGTTTTACCTCTGGGGCAGAGTGGCTTTTCTGAACCACTAACACTAAGGCCCTTCCCCTCTGATCCACAAGGGGATGCTTCAACAACTACTCCATTTTCAGGTAGAGCCCCTCTATCTGCCAGAGTGGAGAGGTCTCGCATACATCCTTGAGTGGCTGGGCTGGTATAGCCGCTCTCTGAGGGCCAGGTATTCTTGCTCTTTGTTGCTTTACAGTTGTCTCCAGAATCTGAGGAGTCGCTTTTGAGCTCTGGGCCCTCTGTTTCCCTTTCTTGTGGTGAGCTCTGCCTGGTACAGTCGGTCTGCAAGGGAGGTGTAGGGTGAGGTAGTTGTTTGAGGTACACGCCCTCTGAACCACCAATGTTTGGTGGTTTCTCCTCAAGCCCAGGCAAGGGATCTGCTGTAAGTGAAACACAGAACAAAATAGTAGTTCAGTAGCTGAAATGATGACACTGATGGAGTTAGTAGTAAAAAGAACATGAAACCTGTCAGATAAGGAGAGATAGGGTTGGGGTAGATGTGTGGCCAATGAAGCTTCAGCTAGAAATTGAGTCCCTGGAAAGGATGATGATATTGAGGTCCTTGCAAACTCCCTCTTATAGACCAAGAGGTAAGACCTAGCACCTCTACAGCTACTCATAAAGTCTGCCAAAGAATGGAGATGTCCTTGTTTCCCTCTTCCTGTGTGGTCACAGATCACTAAGTGAGGGGGAGATAATTCATGGCTCATGGACTCCACAGAGATGCATGTCACATATGGAGATACAATAAGATACAACGAGAAGGACGAGGACATGATGGGTATGTATCAAGAGGGCTGGATCCCTGACTTGTGCCCCTTCAGAACACAAGTTCCACAGCAGCAGGGACTTTCTTTTGTTCCCTACCACTCTTAGTACTTGCACAAAACAGGGACTCAATTGATATTTGCTGAATGAATGAAAATATCTTGTCTGGATGTCTTGAGAACAAGATGTCCTACAGGATAAAACTCGAAAGGCATCTTTAACATATTACAGAAATTTAATAAACCCAAATAAATTAATTTACTAGACTCAAATGCTTAATTATAAATTCAGAACTCTTTACCTTGCTATTGTATCAAACCAAAAATATGGTCTTACTATTATAATCCTTTGAACAGGACAGAGTTGTTGCTCAGGTGGATCAGAATACAATTCTGGTAACAAATTTTAAAGACAAGATTAAGGATTCTTAACTTTTAAAGACCGACTAAAATCTCGGTCAACTAATGAACTAATAATGCTGTCTTCAAAAATCCAAGGCACGAGCTATACAATGAAAATTAAATCTACACTTATCATTATTTTATCAACATAAAACATGGCAACTAACAAATAGGCTTATCTAGTTTCACCAGAGGGACTCTACTTCTAAAGCTTCTTCCAGACTCCATGTGAAATCAGTATTAGACAGTTCTGTTAGAGCTGGTTTTCACAAAGCGGGGCCTATCTCAAAAGAAACACTTTTATTTATTTTTTTATTTTTGTTAATTCTTAAAATGTTTATTTATTTTTGAGACAGAAAAAGCACAAGCAGGGAGGGGTAGAAAGAGAGGGAGACACAGAATCTGAAGCGGGCTCCAGGCTCCAAGCTGTCAGCACAGAGCTTGATGAGGGACTTAAGCTTACGAACTATGAGATCATGACCTGAGCTAAAGTCAGATGCTCAAACGGACTGAACCACTGAGATGTTCCTCAAAAGAAACACTTTTAAATAAAAGTCTGACTTGGGGAAGATGGCAGAGTAGGAGGATTAGTATCAATAACCCAAAAAATGACTTAAAGACTGACAGAAAAGACTCTCCACAGCTAAATGTAGAGTAGGGGCCACATCAAAGAGGGTAGGAAGAACAAAGGTATTGGCAGGAATCAAATGGACTCTCGGGACTGTCCACAGGAGGGAAGGATACAGCAGATAGAAAGAGAGGAGAGAAGCAGTTCCCGAAGGCAGGCACCCCAGGCACAAGGAAATTACATGGGGAAGATGAATTCCCGTAACATTTGGCTTTGAAAACCAAAGAGGCCCAACAATCTGGGGCGGGGGGCGGGGGAGGATGACTTAAGACCTGAAACTAAAAATCAGTGGGCTTGGCTCTGGGAGAGATAGGAGGGCAGAGTCCCTGCCCTTAAAAGAGACAACACAACAAACATAAACAGCCCCATTGGGATAAAGCTTAGAAGCAGCAGTTTGAAGACCTGGTGTATATATATGGAAAGGAGATTTATTTACTAATCTTGAGTGCATGCTAGAGGGTAGGGATTTTTGGGACACCTCTCCAAGAACAAAAGAGTTGAAAGGCAACATTGTCCCCGCCCCAGGCTAGATAGATGGGCACCTGTAGGAATCAGAGCAGTGCTAATACTTGTTCTAGCTGGGTTGCTAACAAAGAGCCCAGCCCCAGCTAACAAAGAGCCCAGCCCCAGCATTCTCCTGCAGAAACACTCCATCCAAGCCCAGGTGAACTTTTCCTGGGCAGCTGCAGTTCCCTCCTGCATCGGACTGGCTTAGAGCTTCCTGGAACTGTATGGGCCCTACCCCCATTGCCCTATTGACCTGGCCCCTCCAATATGCCCTTGGCCAGAGCCCATCCAAAGTGATGGCACAAGCCTGGTAAGGTGCAGGCAGCCCCAACAAGGCCAAACACTACTGCAAAGAGACTCCTCCTGCCCCAGAGAACGGGGAAGATAACTACACATACCAGTCTGACTATGGCCCTAGCAGTGGGCTGGGGGCAGACAGTTGTTTTGACTGAAGGCCAAGTCCACCACTGAAAGCTTCTCGGAGGACAATAGAGGGAAAGTGCCCAGCAGTTTCGTGCTACTGCATCTCTGGCAAATGCCTGGATTGATTCAGCTCAAGCCCAAGGCAGCCCCAGACTGGGCCACTAACAACACAGGGATCAAACCTTACCCAAGACAGACAAAGAGAGCCATTGCACACAACTGGAATGAAGGCGAATGTGGCTCAGCTACAATACCAGGGTGCACACAACACACATAGGAGACACCCCTGAAGTGCTAGGTCGTGGTGAACAGGGGACACTGCACTGAAGGGCACTACAGGACCTCTTCTTCACAAGGCCACTATTTTCAAGAGCAGGAGACATAGCTGACTTTCCTAACACAGAGAAACAGAGTTAGACAAAACAAGGACACAGAGGACTATGTCCCAAAGAAAAGAACCAAGACATAATCACAGCAAGAGAGCTAAATGAAACAGGTAAGTAATATGCTCAATAGAGAATTTAAAGTAATGGTCATAAAGATACTCACTGAAGTTAGAAAGGAGTGGAACTCTTCAGTGAAACTCTCAACAAACAGAAAACAAAACAAATCAGAGATGAAGAACTCAATAACTGAAATTAAAAATACACTAGAGGGAATAAACAGACTAGATGAAGCAGAAGAAAGAATCAGTGACTGGGAGGACCAAGTAATGGAAAGCAATCAAGCTTCACAGGCAAAAAAAAAAAAAAAAAAAAAAAAAAAAAAAGATTTAGGGAACTCAGTGACAACAAGTGTATGGATCTCAGAAGAGAGAGAAAAGGAGGCAGAAAATTTATTTGAAGAAATAATGGCTGAAAACTTCCTGAATCTGGGGAAGGAAGCAGAAATTTAGATCTAGGAAGCATAGCAAATCCTCAACAAAATCAACCCAAGGAGGTTCACACGAAGACACACACAGGAATTAAAATGACAAAAATGTAGTAATGAAGAGCAAGTTAAAAAACATTTTTTTTTAAAAATTTTTAACGTTTATTTATTATTGAGAGACAGAGAATGAGTATGGGAGGGGCAGGGAGATGGGCAGACACAGAATCTGAAGCAGGCTCCAGGCTCTGAGCTGTCAGCACAGAGCCTGAAGCAGGGCTCGAACTCACAAATCGTGAGATCATGACCTGAACTGAAGTTGGATGCTTAAGCGACTGAGCCATCCAGGTGCCCCCTCCCCAAAATTTTTAGCATTTATTCATTTTTGAGAGACAGAGACAGTGTGAGTGGGGGAGGGGCAGAAAGAAAGGGAGACACAGAATCTGAATCCGGCTCTAGGCTCTGAACTGTCAGCACAGAGCCCCATGTGGGGCTTGAACTCATGGACCGTGAGATCATGACCTGAGCTCAGTCAGATGCTTAACTGACTGAGCCACCCAGGTGCCCCAAGAACAAATTTTAAAAGTAGCAAGAGAAAAGAAAACTGTTACATACAAGGGAAACCCTGTTTCAGCTCATTTTTTAGCAGAAATTTTGCAGGCCAGAGGGAGTGGTATAATGTATTCAAAGTTCTGAAAGAAAAAAAAAAAAAAAAAACAGCAGCCAAGAATACTCTATTCAGCAAGGCTCTCATTCAGAATAGGAGAGTTTCCCAGATAAAAATAAAGAAAGAAAGAAAGAAAGAAAGAAAGAAAGAAAGAAAGAAAGGGATTCATGACCACTACACCAGCCCTATGAGAAATGTTAAAAGGGACTGAGTGGAAAGGAAAGACCATAAGCAGGAATAAAAAAAGTAGGAAGCACAAAAGCAGTAAAATTAAGTATATCTATAAAAATCAGTCAAGTGATTTACAAATAAAAGGATAGAAAGTATGATACGATATACCTAAAACCTGGGAGTGGGATGGTGGGAGTTAAGAATAGGTTCAAACGTAAGTGACCATCAACTTACATATTATATGCAGAAGATGGCGAATGTATATGAATACACATACAAATATATATATACATATACATACATACATAATGGTAATCACAGATCAAAAACTGGCAACTAATATGCAAAAAATAAAGAGAAAGGAATCCAACTATTATCACTACAGAAAGCCACTAAACCATGACAGAAGAGAGCAAGAGAAGGAACAGTGGAACAGGGATCTACAAAAACATTCATAAAACAAGTAACAAAATAGCAATATGTACATACCTACATATTACCTTGAATGTAAATAGGCTAAACAGTCCAATCAAAAGACAGGGTGATGGAATGGATTAAAAAAACAAAAACAAAAACAAAAACAAAACCCATCGATATGCAGCCTACAAGAGACTCATTTCAGACTGAAAAACACCCACAGATTGAAAGTGAAGGGATGGAGAAGCCTTTATCATGCAAATGAATGCCAGAAGAAAGCCCAGGTAGCAATACTTGTATCAGACAAAACAGACTTTAAACAAAGACTATTAATAACAAGAGACAAAGGACACTACATAATCAGTAAGGGACAGATTCAACAAGAAATAGCAACTGTAAATATTTATGCACTTAACATGGCAGCACCCAAATACACAAAGCAACTAATAACAAACATAAGGAAGTAATCACTAGGAATAACAGGAGACTTTATTATTTTTAACATAAACTTTTTAAAGTTTATTTATTTTGAGAGAGAAGGCATGAGGAGGGGAGGGGCAGAAAAAGGGGAGAGAATCTGAAGCAGGTTCCATGCTGTCAGCGCAGAGCCCCATATGGGTCTCGAACTCATGAACCGTGAAATCATGACCCGAGCTGAAATCAAGAGTCGGATGCTTAACCAACTGAGCCACCCAGGCACCCCTATTCTATTTACTTTTAAAAGTTTATTTATTTAGGGGTACCTGGGTGGCTCAGTCAGTTGGGCAGCTGACTTTGGCTCAGGTCATGATCTCATGGCTCTTGAGTTTGAGCCCTGCGTCAGGCTCTGTGCTGACAGCTTGGAGCCTGGATTGGAGCCTGCTTCAGATTCTGTGTCTCCCTGTCTCCCTGTCCCTCCCCCGCTCACACTCTTTCAAAAATAAACATTAAAAAAAATTTATTTTGAGAGAGAGAGGGAGGGAGGGAAGTTAGGAGGGAGGGAAAGAGACAGAGCATGCACATGTGAGAGCAGGGGAAGGGCAGAGCAGGAGAAAGAGGATCCAAAGCAGGCTCTGCACTGTCAGCACAGAGCTGGATGTGGGACTTGGAACTCACGAACTGTGAGATCACGACCTGAGCTGAAACAGAGTCAGACTCTTAACTAAGTCACCCAAGTGCCCCAATAGTAGGAGACTTTAACACCACACTTACATGAACGGAAAGATCGAAACAGAAAATCAGCAAGGAAACAGTTGCTTTCTGAATGACATACTTGACCATATGGATCTACCAGATATATTCTAAAGAATTCCATCCTAAAACGGCAGAATACACATTCTTTTCAAGTGCACATGGAACATTCTCCAGAACAGATCACATGACAGGCCACAAAACAAGTCTCAACAAATTTGAAAAGACTGAAGTTGTCCCATGCAACTTTTCTGACCATAATGGCATGAAAGTAGAAATCAACCACAAGAAATCTGGAAAGAACACATGAAAGTTAAATAACATATTACTAAAGAATGAATGGGTTAATCAAGAAATCAAAGAGGCAATCAAGAAACACATGGAGACAAACGAAAATACTACAGTCCAAAATCTTTTGGATACAGCAAAAACTATTCCAAAGAGGGATGTTTAGGGGCACACCTGGGTGGCTTAGTCGGTTAAGCATACAACTTTGGCTCAGGTCATGATCTCACAGTTTGTGAGATTGAGCCCAACACCAGGCCTCCACTCTCAGCACAGAGCCCGCTTCAGATCCTTGGTCTCCCTCTCTGGTCCTCTCCTGCTCATTTGCACATTTTCTCAAAAGTAAATAAACATTAAAAAAAAAAAAGAGGGATGTTTATAGCAATGTAGGTCTACCTCAAAAAGAAAAATCTCAAATAAACAACTAGCCTCATACCTAAAGGAGCTAGAAAAAGAATAAAGCCCAAACCAGTAGAAGGAAGAAAATAATAAAGATTAAAGGAGAAACAAACAAAATAGAAACTAAAAAAACAATATAGTAGATGAAACCAGGAGCTGGTTCTTTGAAAAGATCAATGAAATTGACAAATCTTTAGCCAGACTCAAAGAGAAAGAGAGAGAGAGAGAGAGAGAGAGAGAGAGAGATAACAACCAACACCACAGAAATACAAAGGATTATAAGAGATTATGAAAAATTATATGCCAACAAATTGAACAACCAAGAAGAAATGGATAAATTACTAGAAACATAACCTAACAAAACTGAATCAGAAAGAAATGGAAAATTTGAACAGGCCATTTCCAGCAAAGAAATAGAGTCAATAATCAAAAAACTTCCAACAAACAAAAGTCCAGGACCAGACAGCTTTACAGGTGAATTCTACCAAACATTTAAAGATGAGCTAATACCTATTATTCTCAAACTATTCTGGAAGATAGAAGACGAAGGATAGCTGCCAAATTCATTCTATAAGACCAACATTACCCTGATACCAAAACCAGATAAAGATACTACCAAAAACAAAAACAAAAACAAAAACAAAACAAACAAAAACAAGAGACTTATAGGCCAGTATCTGTGATGAACGAAGACACAAAAATGTTCAACAAACCAAACACAACAATACACTAAAAAAAATCATTCACCATGATCAAGTGGGATTTATTCCTAGGATGCAAGGGCAAATTAATCAACATGATACATCACTTCAACAAGAGAAAGGATTAAAAATATATGATCATTTCAATAGATGCAGAAAAAACATTCGACAAAGTACAAAACCCATTCATGATAAAAAACCTTCAACAAAGTAGGTTTAGAGGGAACATACCTCAATATAATAAAGGCCACATATTAAAAACTCATAGCTAACATCACACTCAATGATGAAAAATTGAGAGCTTTTTCCTAAGATAAGGAAGAAGAAAAGAATGTCCACTCTCAACAGTACCTTTATTCAACAGAGTACTGGAAGTTCTAGCCACAGCAATCAGACAACAAAAAGAAATAAAAGGCATCCAAACTGGTATGGAAAATGGAAAACTGGGGCGCCTGGGTGGCTCAGTCGGTTGAGCGGCCGACTTCAGCTTGGGTCATGATCTCACGGTCCGTGAGTTCGAGCCCCGCGTCGGGCCCTGTGCTGACAGCTCAGAGCCTGGAGCCTGTTTCAGATTCTGTGTCTCCCTCTCTCTGACCCTCCCCTGTTCATGCTCTGTCTCTCCCTGTCTCAAAAATAAATAAAATGTTAAAAAAAAAAATTAAAAAAAAAAAAGGAAAACTTTTACTACTTCTAGATGACATGATACTACATATAGAAAACACTAAAGACTCCACCAAAACCTACTACAACCATAAATGACTTCAATAAAGTCACAAGATATAAAAATCAATATACAGAAATCTGTTCAATTTCTATACACTAATAGTAGAAAGAGAAAATAAGAAAAAAACTCCCATTTACAATTTCACCAAAAGTAATAAAATACCTAGGAAGAAACTTTAACCAAGGAGGTGAAAGGCCTAAACTCTGAAAACTATAAAACACTGATGAAAGAAACTGAAGATGACACAAATGGAAAGACATTCCATGCCAATGGATTAGAAGAACAGATATTGTTAAAATGTCCATGCCACCCAAAGCAATCTACACATTTAATGCAATCCCTATCAAAACACTAACAGCATTTTTCACAGAACTAGAAAAAATAATTCTAACATTTGTATGGAACCACAAAAGAACCCAAATAGCCAAAGCGATCTTGAAAAAGAAAAACAAAGCTGGAGGTGTCCCAATCCCAGGTATCAAGCTATACTACAAAGTTGTAATAATCAAAACAGAATGGTACTGGCACAAAAAAAGTCATGTAGATCGAGAACAAAACAGAGAGCCCAGAAATAAACCCACAATTATATGGCCAATTAATCTTTGACAAAGGAGGCAAGAATACACAATGGGAAAAAGTCTTGTCAACAAATGGTGTTGGGAAAACTGGACAACCACATGCAAAAGGATGAAAGTGGACCAATTTTCTCACACCTTACACAAAAAACCAACTCAAAATGGATTAAAGACCTAAATGTGAGACCAAAATCAAAACCCTGGAAGAGAGCACAAACAGTAATTTCTCTGACATTGGCCATAGCAACATTTTAAAAATAAGTCTCCTGAGGCAAGGGAAATGAAAGCAAAAATTAAGTATTGGGACTACATCAAAATAAAAAGCTTCTGCAGAGCAAAGGAAACAGTCAATAAAACTAAAAGACAACCTACGGAATGGGAGAAGATATTTGCAAATGACATGTCTGATAAAGAGTGAGTAGCCAAATATATTAAGAACTTAGCATCCAAAAAAATAAATAATCCGATTAAAAAATGGGCAGATGAAATGAACAGACAGTTCTCCAAAGAAGACATTCAGATCACTAACAGACACATGAACAGATGCTTAACATCACTTATTACCATGGAAATATAAATCAAAACAGAATGAGATATTACCTCATGTCTGTCAGAATGGCTAAAATAAGAAAAACAAGAAACAACAAATGTTGGTGAAGATGTGGAGAAAAAAGAACCCTCTTGCACTGTTGGTGGGAAAGCAAACTGGTACAGCCACTGTGGAAAACAGTATGAGGTTCCTCAAAAAATTAAAAATAGAATTACCACATGATCCATTAATTCCACTACTGGGTATTTACCCAAAGAATATGAAACACTAATTTGAAAAGGTGTATGCACACCTGTGTTTATTGCAGCATTATTTATAATAGCCAAGATATGGAAGCAACCCAAGTGACCATCAAGAGATGAATGGATAGGGGTGCCTGGGTGGCTCAGTTGGTTAAGCGACCGACTTCGATTCAGGTCATGATCTCACAGCTTGTGAGTTCGAGCCCCACGTCAGGCTCTGTGCTGACGGCTCAGAGCCCGGATTCTGTGCTTCCCTCTCTCTCTGCCTTAACCCCCTCGCATTCTGTCTCTGTCTCTCTTCAAAAATAAATAAACATTAAAAAAAAAAAAGAGAGATGAATGGATAAAGAAGTGGTACATATGTACAATGGAGTATTACTCAGCCATCAAAAACAACAAAACATTGCCATATGCAATAACATGAAGGAATCTACAGGGTATTAATGCCAAGTGAAATATAAAAAACAAAACAAAGAGAAACAAACTGAAAAACAAGAGAGACACACTGAAAAACTACAGAGAACAAACTAATGGTTACCAGAGGGGAGGTGAGTGTGGGGACAGGTGAAACAGGCAAAGGAGACAAAGAGTACACTTATCATGAGCACTGTGTAATGTATAGAGCTGTTGAATCACTATATTGTATACCTGAAACTAATATAACACTATATGTTAACTATAGTGGAAGTTAAAAAAAAAAAAAGTTTCAGTAGATATCCTAGTAACTAAATACATTAATTAAAACAAAAAGTAATTGCGTTCTAGGCCTACCATCAATCTTATGTGGAATTTTCATATTTGATAAAAGTCTAGGTGTCTATTCTCCAGTCATGCATTAAGAAAATTATATACAATACGTGGTTGACCTCTATCCTAGAAAAAAGCACTAATTACACAAATTACTCTTTTAATTTTTCTTCTCAATTTTCAGGTTTACTCTCTTAAATGACATTTCTAAGACATTTCTTCAGGATTTGCTAGGTCTCACCGTTTTTCATTCTTAGTAGCTATAGCTATGTGTCCAAGGAATAGAAGGATGGAAATAATTAGGCTTTAAGTAAAGTACTAAAAAGTTATTTCATAATGATAAATTTTAAGACAGCCATTAATAATAATATTTTTTTAAAGTTTAATTATTCTGTGTGTGTGTGTGTGAGAGAGAGAGAGAGAGAGAGAGAGAGAGAGAGAGAAAGGGAGAGAGAATCCCAAGCAGGCCCTGCCTTAGAAGTGCGGAGCTCGACCTCACAAACCTTTGAGATCATGACTGAGCTGAAGTCAAGAGTCAGAGGCTTAACAGATTGAGCCACCCAGGCGCACCAAGACAGCCATTTTTAAAGGCAGTTTGATGATGCCATGGTTGAAAGCATGGGTGCTGGACTGAGTAGGTCTGGGTTCAAATGTCAGCTCCACCACTTACTAGTGAGATGAGGGCAACCAATCTAAACCTTTGTGCCTCAGATTTTCCACCTGTACAAACAAGGATCATTAAATAGTAGCTAGCTCAAAGTTTGTTTTGAGAATTGAATTACTATACATACAAGTCTCAAAAAGACTGCACATTATGGTAAGGACTACATTTGTGTAATGATCATTACCACCAGAAATCCTTTCAGATCTCTGGCCCAATCCTGAGTGAGTGGTTCAAGAAAAAGAGGCTGTAAATGAGTTTGATAGTCTTCATAAAAAAGATTCCTTATGAATTAATAGCTTAAATGTCAGAAGTCAGACAAAAGTGATGGTGTAAATTACCTCGGTCATTTTCAGGCTCTTGTGTTTCACTGTTATCCTGTGTCCTCCCAGGATTCCCCAAGGTAGGCTTGGGGGCTGACACACTTACTGATGCCGAATGAGCTACCTGTGGAAAAGGGCCAGGTAAATGGGGAGGTGTAGGCTGTCGGGGGTGGTAAGGCACACCTGGTGGGCAAACTCGGGAAGAAAGCTGCTGCATGGCAATCATCTCTGGGCTGTCCATCATGGAGTCCCCTCCTTGCACCCCCCGCAGAGCCTGGGAGGGTGCTCCAAATAAAGAACTTGGCGTTGGGGCTGGAGGTGGCTGTAACCGAAGTCCACCAGATTTACAGGGTGGTCGCATATACCCTGAAGAAGCAACTCCATGAGGTAGAAAGCTTGATTGTTCAGTCCACTGGTTTGGGGGGAGAGGAGGTCTCATCACTCGGGAATCCATCATATGACCAAGAGTGCGAGGTTGGTGAGAGGGTCCTGGCCCCATGGGGGGCTTCTCATCTGTGCCCAAGGGTCCTGGGTTTGTAGCACCATGGTTCCCATTCCAGACAGCAGAGTGTACTCGATTCAGGTACTTGTATGATCGGTACATGTGGCTGGGAGGAATTTCTGAGCTTTCAGGAAAGTCTAGGGGTCGGGCTGGAGCCCCACCATGCCTGGGAGGAATAAATCCTGACTGGAATTGAGTTGGGGGATAAATATTTCCATCCTGACTGGGGCCACCCATCTGCCTAAGCTGCAAGGATCCAGGATGTGATCCCATGTTAGTAAGGTGTGTCAGTCCCCCACACACTTGCTTCTCTTCTGGTGTGCCTAGCCTGGGTCCTCGATGGTTGTTAATTCCAACTGGAGGCTGGCAACAAGAAAAGAGAAGAAAGCAATGTTCAACAGATGCATAGAATAAGTAATGTGCTTAATCTATAGTAACAGACCCTACAGAATAGGAGATAATGAATTAAATTTAACCTGGGAAGAGACTAGATTTCTGAAATTTATCTGTGAAATCCTGTGCATCTGCATATTCTGAGTATCAGGTTGCTTACCTGCATGGCAAAAGGCTGATGCTGCTGTACAGGCTCTCCAGGGTGTGGTTCTGGGACTCTAGAGGAGACATATAAATTGGCAGAATCTGATCCTCGAAGAGGGCCAAATGTTCCTGGTACTGCTGGCCTCTGGAGGGTGTTGAGTAAAGGCAAGTGGGGGAGAGGTTTAAAAAAAAAAAAAAAAAAAAAAAAAAAAAAAAAAAAAGCACAGAAGACATTAAGTAGAAAACAAGGACGTTCCTGCATATGGATGTACTGCTAAAATAACACAAAGACCTTGAACAACTCAGCATAGGGCCAAGAAAGGGAAGAACGTCAGCACATGGGCTCACCCAGATCAGGGCTAGTTCCTGGGCCGAAAGCAATCTCTCTCTGAAGGACAGACTGATGTTTCTTAATCTTTTTTTCATAACTGCTTCCTTCCCCAAGAGCCTCTTAAGCCAATTTTCCCCCAACTGCCCTGCAACATATAATTTTAATGCTACAGATATGCTGTGTATTTTAAGTACTGTATGTATTTCTGCGCTTCGTACACAAAGAGTTTTTTTAAAATCCCAATTTTGGCCCATACCGAGAGTATGTCAGATTAAGAGAAAGGAGATTTAAAATAAGAGGAAAAATGAAGAAAGAATGGACAGATGAGAGGCGAAGAAATCATCCACATACAGAAAAATTATTTTGGAAGAGGAACCGATTAAAAAGGCTTCACCTCTCTTTGAATTCACCAACTAGGAGCAATCACAACAGAATTTTAAGCTATTCCTTACCATCTGGTTTAAAAGGGGTGCCTGGTTGGGCATCCCCCCATAATGTAGGGGACGAGAAAAGCCTCGGCCGTTTGAGGTGCTCCCCTCCCGAGAGAGCTGTGTGGAACTACTGCTAGGATTATCTCCAGAGGAGGGAGCTCGGCGTGCAGGTGGCAAGGACTTTCCTCCATTCTCCACTGGTTGCTGTTTCTTGCTGGGCCCTTCGGAGTCCCTGGAGCGGGTCCAAACGTGGCTTCCGCCGCTTCTCCCAGCCCGGCTCCGTCTCTTCTCTCGCTTTTCATCCTCTCTGATCCAAAATTCTTCATCTGTGTCTCCATCTTCCCCAGGAAAATGCTTCATCATTGCCCGATGGAAACACCTCTCTAAATTATCAGACATCTTGGTATATTCTGTGGGAAGATACAAGGATTGACTTCCAGATACAGCTTTTACAGGACATAAAAAAAAAATCTCCTACCAATAAACAATAAAAGATGCTATTTGGGTAAACTCTTGAGCTTAATCTGGCTTGAGTGCATATTATGTTGTACAGCTATGGACACAAGAAGAAGGTACTGTTTTTGTCCTAAGAGGCTCTAGGCTGTATGGCTGGAATACGACTCTAGGACTATTACCTTAAATGAGTACAAATAAAGGCTAAAATGCAGAATTATTAAATACAGTGACTGTATTTAGTTAAAAGCTGCTTAGTTTTTAAACTAAAGCATTTAAGCTACTAGAGCCTTTTATATTATTTATTATTGGAGATATACTCTATGGACTTCTCAAGATGACTTAAAAATCTAGGGTCAGTCTTGTCAGTGGTTAACTTGCTGAATGAAGGAAGCGCAGTACAAACTAAGCCCAGCCTGGTCTTTAAGATAATGAAAACTAACCTGAGCCCAGTTAGGCACCAGATATACTCTCTTGTCACACAGGGTAGGAATGGTTCTGGCACATATTGTGTAAGTGGTTAGAATGGCCGATCTTATGGCTTTTAATGTGCATTGTGTTCATAGCACCAAAGAAAGGTCTGATTCACTTCTGAAAGAGATGCACTTCTGTTTTTGTGTATTTCTAAAAAAGAAGGCATTTTATTCTTGGTTGAAATGGTATAATAAGTGTATCCATAGCAGACTCCTTCCCCACTTACCACTACTTTCCCCATTGTATTTCCGACAATTCCTGAACATAGTCTTCATGTCATTTACAAATTCCTCCTTGGTACAGTATAAACCTCCATTCAGTTTCTTCTCCATGCTTGAGATATCCATGGGGACCTAAAATAGGACACATTAAATTATAACATGCTGGAGAAACCATCTTGTAGTCCCTGTGAGGCAAAGGAATCACGCTATTATGAGATGCTCAGGAGCATGGCATATATGCAGCAACTCTGATTCTCAAGAACAACAGGTGAACTTAAAAACAGTGACAAAAATCAATAAAGAAACACACACCATAGAAGGTATAACTGTAAAGGCAGCCTCTACCTTAATAATCTGGTAATAGTTTGGGGCATACGATTCATCCACAGGTTCTAAAAAGGGCCAAGAATCCTTGTGAGCCTTTACCACATCGAGAACTGAAAGCCAAAGAAGAGAGCTGCATTAACTCAGTCACACAAGAGTATTTCTATCAGAAATAGTTAATAGTTGAGAATGGGAACTGACCTTTATACATGGCAGTGAAATCATCATCCAACTCAAAGCTGTGAATCACAAAATAAGAAATAGTAACTTTGACAACCTTCTCTCCTTAGCTCTCTTACTTTAATCAAAGACAGGCAGCTGATTGTACCAAGGTTTGGAAGAGTCCCAATAAACTGTTTTTAAGGTAAGTTTGTGACACTGATAATCTCCAGGAAAGAACTGTGAAGATGATGATTAGTAAACCTAAGCAAAAAAGGGAGTATCATTTTCCTCATCCATAAAATGCTGGGGTTGACTCAGATGATCCACAACTTACGATTCTATAATGGTAGTTATTTCATAGCACATTATTTCTTGGGCTATATTTTCCCTTAATGAATATTTTTGTAATCTAAATAACAGTAATACAGAAAGGCATACAGAAGAATGAGAAGCTTATGAACACTGAATATTATCTACCACACAGGGTTGTTTTAAGAATTAAATGAGCAAAGTGCTTGGCACAATTCCTGAGTGCTTCCTAAATGTTACTGTTTGCTACTGTTAGTATCATTAAATACTCACAGGTCTTTAGTCTTTTTTTCTTCTCTCATGGGGGAGTTAGGGTCCAGATGGGAAAGTTCTGGGGGGAGCTCCTTCCCTTGGGCCAGCAGCCATGCCCTTTCTTCCCTGAGCTTTCTCCTCTTTGCTCGATCTACAATGAACACAGTGCATTAAGGTACAAGTGAGGTAAGTGCTTTTTAGAGGATTAGATTATATGTTAAGCATTTTGAGAAGAAACAAAGATTACCAAAACAGTATCATAAAATTATTTTTGCTTCTTCTGCCATCCTCTTTTGATAACTAGGATGATTCTATAGAAGGAATGCTTTATGAAAAATATAATCTTGTGGAACTCATTTCCTTTATGCATACTGAAATCAATGGTGTGGCAGGCACTGGGATGGAGAGCGAGGAAAGAGCAAGGCTGAAGAAAAACAGAATTAGAAGAAAAAAAAAAAGACTGAATGAAGATTATCCTTCTTTCAATACCTGAGGACTTTCCTAGTTGTCTCAGAAAAGCAACATCCCCTTTTAAGGACCAGATTCTCAATCCAAAACATATACAAGATTTTATATGCACATGTAAGCACTCAAGGTTTTGCATTTGCAAAAATATCCTTGCACCCCAATTGTCTTTGCTCTTCAATCCACCCCCACCACTGGCAGCTGGACCCTACCAAGCCAGGGTAGTAATAAATTTGGCTGGGAAAAAGAGAAAGATGCCAGCTGGAATGGGCAAAGATCTGGAAGGCATGGATGATTTTTTTTCTGGCTCACAGCCACAGCCATGAGAAACACACTTGGCATTCCACTATTAGTCTGATGGGACACTCACTGCCAGCAGGGAACCGGAAGGTCAGGAGTAAAGAAAAGAGCCAGGAAGATAAAGAACACTGTCAGACAGAAAGACACAAAAATGGAAGGGAGAAGCCAGGACAGACCTTCTATTTTCTTACCCGAGAGACAGACTCCACATCTGCCCACTGCTATGAGTATGACATGACCCTGCTAATTTTGTTTTTGTTCTTACATTATTCCCTTATAAACTTAAATCTTTATCTGCTTTAATTAGTGAAAGGCACTTGGCTATCAATGACTTGTAATGTTACTTTTTAAAAAACGATTTCAAGATTAAAGAACAATGTAACCAAGTTAATGAATATCCATGAACCTAACAAACTGGCAGATTTTAAGATTTTTGCTTTATTAACTTTAATACAGTACTCCACAGCTTAATAATCCACTTTCCAGTTGGTTGCAATATGTCTGCATCTTGTAAATGGTATTATAATGACAATTCTTTTGACATATCTTCTCACGCATGCATGTGAGATTTTTAGGGTCTACAACTAGCAGCGGAACTGCCAGATAGTGAACTTCATCAGGACTGGTCAAGGTGATTCCCAAAAGGGTATAGCTATTCTCTCAACAGCAATTTGAGTGAACTCACATTCCCTTGGTAGGATAAAAGGCGCATTTTTGCCAAACTACTGAGAATTGATAAGGAATTTTGATTTTTTCATCTGCATTTTCCTGACTGGAGTGATTACTTTGCCCTATTTTCTTTGGGTTGCTACATTTCTGATTTAGAGAAATGATTTTAATAATCTGGATAATAAGACTTTGTTGTTGATTATGTGTTAAAATTATCTTCTTCCAGAGTGCCTGGGTGGCTTAGTCAGTTAGGCATCTGACATCGGCTTAGGACATGATCTCACGGTTCAGGAGTCCCAGACCCACATCAGGTGAGCCCGGCTTCTCTCTTCCCCTCTCTCTGCCCCTTACTCACTTGCACCCTCTCTCTCTCTCTCTCTCTCTCAAAAAATCTTCCACTTTGACTCATCTTTTCACTTTGTTTATGTTTGTGTCATATGTAAGTTTTGAACAATTTGTGTAGCCAAACATCAATCTCGCTCCCTTTATAGCTTGTGTTTTTTGTACTTATAACATTCTTTTTTATTCTGACATCTTGAAGACATTCATCTATACTGTCTTCAATTTGGTTTGGGCCTTTAGTTCATCTGGAACATAAATGGGAAGCAGACATATAATTTCCTTCCTCTGATTAGTAAGCAATTGTACTGGCTATGTGGTACTGGAGAACCCACATTCCTTCCCAAGGCCTGTTTCTATGTAGTTTACTGGGTTCATCTCTATCTCTATGCCAATATCATTCTCTTTTTTTATGCTTTTATTTATTTTTGAGAGAGAGAGAAACAGCAGGGGAGGGGCAGAGAGAATGGGGGACAGAGGATCCAAAGCAGGCTCTGCACTGACAGCAGCGAGCCCAGTGCAGGGCTAGAACTCACAAAACTGTGAGATCTTGACCTGTAGCTTAACTGACTGAGCCATCCAGGCACCCCAATATCATTCTTTTATTCACTGTTATTTTTATTTTGTTATCTGTAAAATAAGTATCCCCACCATACTGTTTTTGGAAATTATCTCTTTGCTCTTCTGTATGAACTTTAGGAACGTAAAAGGATTTATTTAATATCAAATATTGAGTCAAGGTCAAACTTTCTCTCTAGTGCAATAATTTTTTTAAGTTGGTTTGTTCAAATCAAAACTAAAAAGGTCTATATACTGCATTTGTCTGTGTCTAAATTTAGCTGAATTTGTAATAGTGTTCCCTCCAATTTGTTAGAAAAATTGGGTCATTTTGTCTTTGTGTAATTTCCTGCGTTCTGGATTTAGCTGATGGCATCCTCACTGTGGTGTTAATGTGTTCCCATACCTCTTGGATTTCTGTAAATTGAATTATATCTAGAGACTTTGATCAGACAAACATGTTTGATTTTTTGGGCAATATTATTTCATAGATGGTGTTGTATATATCTTTTTTCATTACATCAGCAGATATAATATCTACTTATCTGTCTTCTGTGATTTTGTATTATATCAGCGTTAACTTCATCTTTCCATTACTAAGTTCCTCATCAGTCTTTCAATTGATGATTAACTAGAGTTCCAAGATAGAATTAAGCTGCAGACAAAATTATTTGTATGATCATTTTCTCAGTAATTTCAAGGTATATACCTAGTAAAGATGCATAAGAGAAGTCAGTTCATTAAATACGATGGATGTATTAGGGCAGGGGTTTGCAAATGGCAAACTACAGAATGTAGGACGGTTAGCTGATTGTTTTTATAATGAATGAATGAAAGAAAGAAAGAAAGAAAGAAAGAAAGAAAGAAAGAAAGAAAGAAAGAAAAAGAAAGAAAAAGAAAAGAAAAGAAAAAGAAAGGAAAAGAGGGAAAGAATGAAAGATTAATGTGAACACAGCCCTGTATTATCTCTAAGCTTAAAATATTTACTATCTGACCGTTTATAGAAAGTTAGCTGATTTCAGGGGTGCCTGGATGGCTCAGTCAGTGGAGCATATGACTCTGGATCTCTGGGTTGTGAGTTCAAGTTCCACACTGGGCATGGAGCCTACTTAAAATAATAAATAAATAAAAATAAAAAGCTTTATATTTTAAAACTTTAAAAAAAGTTAGCTGATCTCTACTTTAGGGTTTAATAGTCTCTTGGAAGCCTCGGTTGAGAAAAGCTCTGCCCAGGTCCATTTTTTTATTACTTGTTTTTCTATTATAATTGCCGTTATTTATTGACCAAATTATTTTCCTCATCAATTATTTGCATATTCTCAAATACAGTCTGTCAGACTTTCTATTTTACTAGGTCTGAAAATAACAAGTTGTCCCACTAATCTCCTAAGGTAATCATTGATTTTTATAAAATATCATTATGGGGGCACCTAGGTAAGTCAGTTGGTTAAGCGTCCGACCCCTGATATCAGCTCAGGTCAATGATCTCACAGTTGTTTTCTTTCTTTCTTTTTAAGTTCTTGCCACCAGTGTTATCATTCTTTTTTTTTTTTTTTTTTTTTTTTAATGTTTATTTATTTTGAGAGAGAGAGAGAGAGAGAGAGAGAGAGAATGAGCTGGGGAGGGGCAGGGAGAGGGAGACACAGAATCTGAAGCAGACTCTAGGCTCTGAGCTATCAGCACAGAGCCTGATATGGGGCTCAAACCTACAAACTGGGAGATCATGACCTGAGCCAAAGTTGGATGCTTAACTGACTGAGCCCTCCAGATCCCCTATGCATCTGGCTCCAAGCTGACAGCATGAAGGTTGCTTGGGATTCTCTCTTTCCCTCTCTATCTTGCCCTTGCCCACTCCATGGGTGCATACTCTCTCAAAAATAAACTAGATTTTAAACTTATTTCATGTTTTTTGTTCATTTTCTTTTTTTAGTGCTCAAAAATATCCAATGATCGGGTGCCTGGGTGGCTCAGTCAGTTCAGGTCTGACTTCAGCTCAGGTCATGGTCTCATGGTTCATGAGTTCGAGCCCCACATCGAGCTCTGTGCTGACAGCTCAGAGCCTGGAGCCTGCTTTGGATTCTGTGTCTCCCTCTTTTCTCTGCCCCTCTCCCACTCGCACTCTGTCTCTCTTGCTCTCAAAAATAAATGAAACAAACAAACAAACAAACAAAAATCCAATTGTTGGCCAGTGAGAATATATCTTTTGATAGAACTTTCAGGAGTCTTTGATGCTTCCTTGTTTTCTCTTATAAAATAATCTAGGCTCACACCTTATATTTTTTTTGCCCTAGTACTGAAATCAGTCATTTCTCCAAAGAATCTTGGTTCCTTCTGGAAGGAAATGATATTTAGAGGTCACTATCTGTGTAGTAAAAATTCCCATTGTTATTAAGTCATGTTTACAAATTATTCATATTAACACTTAAAATGAATCCAACTACTTGGCTTTATTCTTATTAGTTATGATAGTTTCTTGACATTTTATTGGAGTTTCAAATCATACATTCCTTAGACTATACATTTAATATGTATATAGTTCTATAATATAAATACACAAATATTCTTCCTTTGTAGAGAACACCCTGTGAAACAATACAATACAGAATAAAAGCAATGATAGAAAAAAATCTTTTCTTCTTGACTTTAAGAAGGAATACCTCTAACGTTTCCCATTAAAGTGGATATTGGTTAAGGAAGTTCCCTTCTATTCTAAGTCTATGGAGATTGCCATAATCTAGAATTCAGATTTCTAGCTTCCAGAACTATGGGAAAATTCAATTTCTGTTTTAAACTATCTAGTTATGGAGGCTTGGAAAATTAATATAAAATTCAATCCATTTTCTCCTGAATCCTATTATTACTCTTGAGAAGTCTATCACTGTTACAGAACATCCTTTAAGGTAATTTATCTTTTCTAAACTGATTACTATAAAAACATTTTCTTAACCTTTATTTTTTGAGAGACTGAGCATGAGTGGAAGAGGGGCAGAGAAAGAGGGAGTCATAGATTCTGAAGCAGGCTCCAGGCTCTGAGCAGTCAGCACAGAGCCTGACATGGGGCTCAAACTCAAAACCACGAGATCATGACCTGAGCCGAAGTTGGATGCTCTACTGGCTGAGCCACCCAGGTGCCCCTCCAAACTGATTACTTCAAATATCTGTGGGTCATAGGTTCTATAATTCATTACCATGGGTCTACATGTAATTTATATCCAATTTACATTTCTTCTTCTAACTTTGAGGATTTGTGTTCTTCATCAAATCAAGAAAATTCTCAACCATTCTAAATATTTTCTCTGCCCCATTCTCTTGATTCTTTCATTTTAGAACTTACAGTAGGCACACACTGGATTTTTCATGTTAGATATAACACCTAAGTTATTAAGCTATCAATATCAAGCTTGTAAGCTCTAAATCCATTATTTTTCCATTCTTTGCTAGTTTTATATTTTGCCAAAAGGGAGTACCAGAGGAAGAATGATAGGATGAGGGGAAGGGTTTTCTTTCTTCCTGTTTGTTATCGCTGTTCAACACCATGCTAGGAATGGTCCTTCATCTGGGACCAGATGAACCAATCCAGTTGGTTTTGATAAGCAGGTTCTTTTTGGTAGTCCCAGAACCAGGCTTGCTGCTTGCCTGTTCCAAATGGGCAGAGCCCCTCAACTTCTAGGTTCTGATAACCTAACTTCTCTTTGCTCTTCTTTGTGCTACCTCACAAGTCTCTTTTAACTTTTTTATTTTTCTAACTTCCATTTAACCAAAGACCCATTTGAAATTCTTTATGTTGAGGTGGTTCAGTCAATTAGCATCTGACTCTTGATTTTGGCTCAGGTCATGATCTCGTGGTTTGTGAGTCTGGAGCCCCATGCTGGGCTCTACACTTACAGCGCAGAGCCTGCTTAGGATTCTCATTTTCTCTCTCTCTCTCTCTCTGCCCCTCCCATGTGTGTGCACGAGCTCTCTCTCTTTTACATTAAAAAAAAGTAAAATTCTTTGTGTTGAAATATCTAGCATAGGTTTTGTTTTCATGACTGGATACTGAAAGATTAACAAGTAACTTCTTTATCTTAGTGCTGCATTCCATGTAATATCCCAGACATACCTTCTAGTTGACTGATTCTCTTTTCACACATACCCAAAGCTGTTTAATATTCCAATAACCTATACCTTACATTTCTAGGAGTTCTATTTGTTTCCTTGAATCTACCTGTTATTTACAACAAGGTTACTTTTTCCTTATGTTTCCAATATCTTCTTTTTTAAATATCTGATAGTACTGAGTCTATTTCTTTTTTGTCTGCTGTAACTACCAACAACTACTGCTCACAGTGGTGCTTCCTTACTTGCTTTGAAATTCTTATCACCTCTTCATCCTTGTCAGGAATTTACTAATGGTTGTCATTTCTGGGGTAGGGGTAGAGCTTCCCTAGACCACTCCATACCCACAACTTATCCTGTTTTTAGTTACCATAAAAACAGTGCCTGATAACTACCTTTACTTGGCTATCAGATATGCTTTTTTTTTTTTTTTTTAAGCTTATTTATTTATTTTGAGAGAGACAGAGATAGCCTGTTGGAGGGGTGGGAGACAGAGAGAGAGGAAGACAGAGAGAATCCCAAGCAGGCTCTGTGTTGGCAGTGCAGAGCCTGACATGGGACTTGAACGCATGAAACCATGAGATCATGACCTGAGCTGAAACCAAGAGTTGGACACTTAAACAACTGAGCCACCCAAGCACCCTCAGATATGTTCTTTAAAAGGGTGTTTATACAATGTTAGACAAAATATTGTAACATATATATTAAAAATAGAATTTATATGTATTTGAGGGGCGCCTGGATGGCTCAGTAGATTGAGCGTGTGACTTCAGCTCAGGTCATGATCTCATGGTTTGTGAGTCCGAACTCCACATTGAGATTGCTGCTGTCAATGTAGAGCCTGCTTCAGATCCTCTGTCCCCCTTTCTGTCTCTCCCCTGCTCATGCTTTCTCTTTCAAAAATAAATAAACATTAAGGAAAATAAAGAATTTCTATGTATTTGAGGCAAGAAGAATTTTTACGTTACATATCAACCATACTGAGATGAGAAAGTCTCAATGATGTCCATTTCCATACTGATTTGTTCAACTTGGTATGAATATTTATGTCACAATCCAGTTTTACCTCCTATACAAGTATCATACTAATAAAAAGCAGTGCATTTATTTGGGCTTTTCTTTCTTTTGGTTTAAAAAAAACCCTTTTTTTAACATTTATTCATTTTTGACAGAGACACAGTGCAAGTGAGGGTGGGTCAGAGAGAGAGGGAGACACAGAATCTGAGGCAGGCTCCAGGCTCTGAGCTGTCAGCGCAGGCCCAATGTGGGGTTTGAACCCACGAACCGGAGATTGTGACCAGAGCCGAAGTCAGATGCTTAAGTGACTGAGCCACCCAGGTGACCCAGCTTAAAAAACTTTTAAAAAAGAGTAAAATTTACCTTTTAAATCATTTTAAGTGTACAATTCAGTAATATTAAGTACACTCACAGTATTGTGCAACTGTTACCATTTCCAGAACTTTTACATCATCCTAAACAGAAACTCTGTACCTTTAGTAAGAACTCCCCATTTCCTTCCTCTTGGCTTACTTTATTTATTATAATATCTTCAAGGTTCATCCATGTTGTAGACTGTGTCAGAATTTCATTCCTTTTTAAGGATGAATAATAAACCATCATCGGTATAAACCTTACTTTGTTTATCCATTCATGCATTTCTGAACATTTTGGTTCTTTCCATCTTTTGGCTTCTACTTTTTCTTAATCCACTTCTCACTTTTCAAATTTCTTGAAACAAATGAAAGCTATGAGCCCTTTCCTTGGAAATATGTGTTCATGTCCTATCACATTAATTTTGCCAACAATTTCAGGGGATCCCTATTCTAGTGACTGCCTGTAAACACTGCTGGGATGACAGGGTAGAAAGAGAAACATATAATAGACTAAAACTAACTGATAG
Organism: Panthera onca; assembly: GCF_046562875.1. Taxonomy (NCBI): domain Eukaryota; kingdom Metazoa; phylum Chordata; class Mammalia; order Carnivora; family Felidae; genus Panthera; species Panthera onca. The sequence goes on from NC_138345.1 coordinate 34,379,767, forward strand.
GTTCTGTGCTCCCTTTACAGACTGATCTTAAACAGTGTAAAAATTTTTGTTTTACCATCACCACAGATAAATATTATTTGTTATGGTAAAAGGACCTACATAATGAAGTCCTCTTTGAAT